>NC_046156.1:84972-91075 GCF_011064425.1 Rattus rattus
ATAACTACAGATTCAGAGGAAATTCAAAAAATCATCAGATCTTACTATAAAAGCCTATATTCAACAAAACTTGAAAATCTACAGGAAATGGACAATTTCCTAGATAGATACCAGGTACCGAAGTTGAATCAGGAACAGATAAACCAGTTAAACAACCCCATAACTCCTAAGGAAATAGAAGCAGTCATTAAAGGTCTCCCAACCAAAAAGAGCCCAGGTCCAGACGGGTTTAGTGCAGAATTCTATCAGACCTTCATAGAAGACCTCATACCAATATTATCCAAACTATTCCATAAAATTGAAACAGATGGAGCACTACCGAACTCCTTCTATGAAGCCACAATTACTCTTATACCTAAACCACACAAAGACCCAACAAAGAAAGACAACTTCAGAACAATTTCCCTTATGAATATCGACCCAAAAATACTCAACAAAATTCTGGCAAACCGAATCCAAGAGCACATCAAAACAATCATCCACCGTGATCAAGTAGGCTTCATTCCAGGCATGCAGGGATGGTTTAATATACGGAAAACCATCAACATGATCCATTATATAAACAAACTAAAAGAACAAAACCACATGATCATTTCTTTAGATGCTGAGAAAGCATTTGACAAAATTCAACACCCCTTCATGATAAAAATCCTGGAAAGAATAGGAATTCAAGGCCGTGGTACAATAGGAATTCAAGATGGTACAGCATCTACAATAATGGAATATTACTCAGCTATCAAAAACAATGACTTTATGTAATTATTAGGCAAATGATTGGATCTGGAAAAATATCATCCTGAGTGAGGTAACCCAATCACAGAAAAACACACATGGTATGCACTCATTGATAAGTGGCTATTTAGCCCAAATGCTTGAATTACCTAGATGCATAGAACACATGAAACTCAAGATGGATGATCAAAATGTGAATGCTTCATTCCTTCTTTAAAAGGGGAACAAGGGGTTGGGGATTTAGCTCAGTGGTAGAACGCTTGCCTAGGAAGCACAAGGCCCTGGGTTCGATCCCCAGCTCTGAAAAAATGAACCAAAAAAAAGGGGGGGGACAAGATAACCCTTGGTAGGGAATAGAGAGGCAAAGATTAAAACAGACACAGAAGGAACACCCATTCAGAGCCTGCCCCTCATGTGGCCCATACATATACAGCCACCCAATTAGACAAGATGGATGAAGCAAAGAAGTGCAGGTGGACAGGGCCGGATGTAGATCTCTCCTGAGAGACACAGCCAGAATACAGCAAATACAGAGGCGAATGCCAGCAGCAAACCCCTGAACTGAGAATAGGACCCCAGTTGAAGGAATCAGAGAAAGAACTGGAAGAGCCTGAAGGGGCTCGAGACCCTATATGTACAACAATGCCAAGCAACCAGAGCTTCCAGGGACTAAGCCACTACCTAAAGACTATACATGGACTGACCCTGGACTCTGACCTCATAGGTAGCAATGAATATCCTAGTAAGATCACCAGTGGAATGGGAAGCCCTTGGTCCTGCTAAGACTGAACCCCCAGTGAACGTGATTGTTGGGGGAGGGCAGCAATGGGGGCAGTGGGGTGGGGAACACCCATAAAAAAGGGAGGGGAGGGATTAGGGGGATGTTGCCCAGAACCGGGAAAAGGGAATAACATTCAAATGTAAATAAGAAATATAAAGTTAATAAAAAAATAAATAAATAAAATAGCGCCAGTACCAGACATAGGATGCCTCCTTTGAGCCCCACCCTAAATACATCAGATGATTGCCCATTGCTCCTCTTTTGACCAGAATGTCATTGTGATAGCCTATTGCTGAAGACAACACACACTTTGGTCACTGGACATAAAGAAAACAACCCAGCCCTCACATGGAAGATTTCTTCATGTGATTAATATCTTATGGTGCCATAAAATGCTATACAGCTCCTGTATTAGAATGTCATCATCAGACTTACTAAACTGTGAAGCCTCCAGTGTATAATAATGACAAGCCCATCAAGATGTGCCAAGTAGTGCAATAGTGGCATGAACATCACAGGGTAACCAATACCATTATGGTTGAATTTACAGCCTATTGTACAGAAAGGAATTGATGACTGGTACTGTAAATTTGGCCAATAGCTCATGGGTGTGGAGGTCATAAGCCCTAGAGACAACTCATTACTATCATTTTGAAAATTGGACATAGTTAAAACTGCCTTCTAAATAATTGTCTTATACATCTACTAGTGCTTATCCCATTCCTTCTCAGAGAAGAAACTTTTTGCAGTGGACAGAGTTTAAAACAAGCACCATATCTGGAAAAAGTGCAGAGAAAGGGTAACTGTTGAGTTACCTCTCTAAATGAAATATCTTTATCATACCTTTCTCCATAAAACTCATGAAACTTTGTGGAAGAGAAGATCGAACGCCTATAAGAGTTTGAGGATGAGCAAGACTGGCAAAAATAGTGATATATAGATAAAGATATGGATATAGATATGGACATGGATATAGATATAAACATATATAGATAGATATAGTTGGTATAGATATAGATATACATATAGACAGATTGAACCCATGAATTCATACTTGTGATTTCCTGCACAAGTCTTACACAAGATTAAGCAAGACAGCATTTCAGTATGTATGACAGAGGGAGACTTACAGGGCCACATTCTTAAGCTAAGGAACTACTGGTACTTTATGACTGGTAACTAAAGGAGAATCAATTTCTCATATGAACCCCCAGATGGGTTGCTCATGCTCCAGTGAATGGTCCCACACACACAAGCATACGAGAAGTACTAACTGGACCCAGTGGGCTACCAAAAATAAAAGATATGAAGTTGGGTGCAAGATGGATGTAAATTATTCTGGAAGAACAGGAATAAAGAAGGCAGATATGGGTATGATTAAAATATATTATACACATATGTGAAATTCTGAAAGAATAATAATTTTGGGTTTTTTGGGTTTTTTGAGAGAGAGTCTCTCTATGTAGTCCTAGCTGTCCTGGAACTCACTATGTACAATAGGCTGGCCTCAAACTCACAGAGATTCACCTGCCTCTGCCTCTTAAGGGCTGGGATTAAAGGTATGAGTCACCATGCCTAGCTTTGAAATAATAATTTCTTTAGTTAAGACTTTGTTTTAAAGACCATAAAAGAGTTGGAGATTAATTTAAGACAATTGACCTCCTTAGCTAAAGCAATGTGGCAAGTTAAACTGAGGGAGAAACACTGTCACTTTTTTAAAAACGTCAAAAATATGCCACTATATATTGCAAACAAAACACTAGTGTCCTGACTGTCCTGACTACTTTAACATCAACTTGATACAACTGAAGTTCTAAAAGAGGAAGGAGTCTCATTTGAGAAAATGCCTTCAAAAGATCCAGCTGTAGGACATTTTATTAATTAGTGATTGATGAGGGAGAGCCCAGCCCATTGTGGGTGGTGCTATCTCTGGGCTGGTGGTCCTGGGTTCTATAATAAAGTAAGCTGAGAAAACCATGGGGAGCAAGCCAGTAAGCAGCATCCCTCTGTGGTCTCTGCATCAACCACTGCTTGAGTTCCTGTCATGAATTTTTTTTCAATACTGAACAGTGCTGTGGAAGTGTAAGCAGAATAAGCCTTTCCTCCCCAAGTTGGTTTTTGTCCTGACATTTCATCATAACAATAATAACCCTTAACTACAACAATGATCTTTTCAGGCTGCTAGCCAAATGTGCGCCAGAGAGTAGTGCCACACAAGTTCCATCACTATAGTGTCTATCATTTTCTATGAATTTCCCAAATATTCATCTCCTCAAATACAGATACTCAAAGGATACCAGCTCTTCTAACCCCAATAAATACCTGATAGAATCTAACAACGACCTAAAGGTCTTAATCATTTTTATTTATTTTTTGTATGAGTACACTATCGCTGTCTTCAGACACACCAGAAGATGGTAACATATCCTATTACAGATGGTTATTAGCCACCATGTGGTTGCCGGGAATTGAACTCAGGACCTCTGGAAGAGCAATCAACGGTCTTAACTACTGAGCCATCTCTCCAGTCCCTAAAGGTCTTAATCTTAATAAGTAGTTTTTTTAGACTCACATCAGCAATCATTGTCATTATTAAGTTTCTAAGCCAGGTTAAAATTCTACGCTCCCCTTTAAAATGTCTCCCTCTCAAAAGAAAATCTATCATCCTGATATAACGACTGTCTTATAGAAAGAATATATATCAGTTTTGTTAACTCATTGTTGGTTCTGGGATGTACGATTTGGCCATCAGTATCTCTGAACCTAAGTAACAGTGAGTTTGGGGGTCATAGAGTTTTAAAGATTTATTATTTTACTTAATTGTATGAGTGTTTTGAGCTGCATATACATATGCCTATGGCATGCATCACCTAAAATCTCAAGCTGAAAATATGAAAGAAGAAGTTTCTCTTTTTTTGTTACTTTCATTCTGTTTTTGTTAGTATGGTACAGTTTACATGTTTTAGACATGAAATAGGAAACGAGACATAAAATGAGAAATCCTCTGTTAATGTCACCAATGACCTCCATGAAGACAGTCTTAGGAGCAACATGGCTGATCCTGCACTATTCTGAACATGTGACTGTCCCAAGGTTGGAAAGAAAAATAATACTTTGTCACCCACTTACATTTATTGACAATCATCGCTCACTCTTCAAGGCTTACCTGTTCACACATTGTTGACCATTATATCATTTTATTCTTCAGCTATATAAGAAATGTATGATCCTATATAATATTCTTTTTTATTTTTATTAAATTGAGTATTTCTTATATACATTTCAAGTGTTATGCCCTTTTTGGTTTCGCAAACATCCCCTAATCCTCCTCCCTTTTTTATGGGTGTTCGCCTCCCATGCTCCCCTATTGCCGCCCCCCTCCCCCCAACAATCTAGTTCACTGGGGGTTCAGTCTTAGCAGGACCAAGGGCTTCTTCCACTGGTGCTCTTACTGGGATATTCCATTGCTACCTATGAGGTCAGAGTCTAGGGTCAGTCCATGTATAGTCTTTAGGTAGTGGCTTAGTCCCTGGAAGCTCTGGTTGCTTGGCATTGTTGTACATATGGGGTCTCGAGCCCCTTCAAGCTCTTCCAGTTCTTTCTCTGATTCTTCAGTGGGGTCCTATTCTCCAGTTCAGGGGTTTTGCTGTGGCATATCGCCTCTGTATTTGTTGCTGTATTCTGGCTGTGTCTCTCAGGAGGCGATCTACATCCGGCTCCTGTCCACCTGCCTTCTTTGTTTCACCCATCTTGTCTAATTGGGTGGCTGTATATGTATGGGCCACATGTGGGGCAGGCAATGAATGGGTGTTCCTTCTGTGTCTGTTTTAATCTTTGCCTCTCTATTCCCTGCAACTGTATTCTTTGTTCCCCTTTTAAAGGGTGAAGATTCACATTTTGATCATCCGTCTTGAGTTTCATTTGTTCCTAGGCATCTAGGTGTTCAAGCATTTGGATAATAGCTAATTTTCAATGAGTGCATAGTGTGTTTTTCTGTGATTGCTATTCCACCAGGATGATATTTTCCAGTTCCAAATCCATTTGCCAAACGAATTTCATAAAGTCATTGTTTTTGATAGCTTAATGTTCCATTGTGTAAATGTACCACATTTTCTGTATCCGTTCCTCTGTTGAAGGGCATCTGGGTTCTTTCCAGCTTCTGGCTATTATAAATAATGTTGCTATGAACATAGTGGAGCATGTGTCTTTGTTATATGTTGGGGCATCTTTTGGGTATATGCCCAAGAGAGGTATACCTGGATCCTCAGGCAGTTCAATGTCCAATTTTCTGAGTAACCTCCAGACTGATTTCCAGAATGGTTGTACCAGTCTGCAATCCCACCAACAATGGAGGAGTGTTCCTCTTTCTCTGCATCCTTGCCAGCATCTGATGTCACCTGAGTTTTTGATCTTAGCCATTCTCACTGGTGTGAGGTGAAATCTCAGGGTTGTTTTGATTTGCATTTCCCTGATGACTAAAGATGTTGAACATTTCTTTAGGTGTTTCTCAGCCATTCGGCATTCCTCAGCTGTGAATTCTTTGTTTAGCTCTGAACCCCATTTTTTAATAGGGTTATTTGTCTCCCTGCG
>NC_046156.1:91175-96222 GCF_011064425.1 Rattus rattus
GCTGAGGAATGCCAAATGGCTGAGAAACACCTAAAGAAATGTTCAACATCTTTAGTCATAAGGGAAATGCAAATCAAAACAACCCTGAGATTTCACCTCACACCAGTGAGAATGGCTAAGATCAAAAACTCAGGTGACAGCAGATGCTGGCGAGGATGCGGAGAAAGAGGAACACTCCTCCATTGTTGGTGGGATTGCACACTGGTACAACCATTCTGGAAATCAGTCTGGAGGTTCCTCAGAAAATTGGACACTGAACTACCTGAGGACCCAGCTATATCACTCTTGGGCATATACCCAAAAGATGCCCCAACATATAACAAAGACACATGCTCACTATGTTCATAGCAGCCTTATTTATAATAGCCAGAAGCTGGAAAGAACCTAGATGCCCTTCAACAGAGGAATGGATACAGAAAATGTGGTACATCTACACAATGGAATATTACTCAGCTATCAAATCAATGACTTTATGAAATTCGTAGGCAAATGGTTGGAACTGGAAAATATCATCCTGAGTGAGGTAACCCAATCACAGAAAAATGCACTCATTGATAAGTGGATATTAGCCCAAATGCTCAAATTACCCTAGATGCACAGAACATTTGATACTCAAGAGGGATGATCAAAATGCAAATGCTTCACTCCTTCTTTAAAAGATGAACAAGAATACACTTGGGAGGGAATAGGGAGGCAAAGTTTAAAACAGAGGCTGAAGGAACGCCCATTCATAGCCTGCCCCACATGTGGCCCCTACATATACAGCCACCAAACTAGATAAGATGGATGAAGCAAAGAAGTGCAGGCCGACAGGAACTGGATGTAGATCTCTCCTGAGAGACACAACCAGAATACAGCAAATACATAGTTGAGTGCCAGCAGCAAACCACTGAACTGAGAATGGGATCCCGGTTGAAGGAATCTTAGAAAGGACTGAAAGAGCTTGAAGGGGCTCGAGACCCCATATGAACAACAATGCCAACCAACCAGAGCTTCCAGGGACTAAGCCACTACCCAAAGACTATACATGGACTGACCCTGTTCCCCAACTGCATACCCCCAGTGAACATGATTGTTTGGGGGAGGTTGGTAATGGGGAGAGGATGGGGATGGGAACACCCATATAGAAGGGGAGGGCAGGGTTTAGGGGGATGTTGGCCTGGAAACCTGGAAAGGGAACAACAATTGTAATGTAAATGAGAAATACCCAATTTAATAGATATTGAGGAAAAATAAGAAATACCCAATTTAGTAAAGATGAGAAACAAGGGGGGAGAGTTAGGGGGAAATATTGGTGAAATAAAAAAATAAATATTATTCAAATTAAAATATTAAACAAAGAAAAGAAATGTATTTGTGCAGTAGTGGCACATATTTTTAATTCCAGCTCTCTCAAGACAGAGGCAGGCTGACTTCTGTGAGTTTAAACCTCTAGGCTATCCTTAGTCTAGAGAGTGTGTTCCAAGACAGCAAATGTTATGCAGAGAAAGCAAAAACAAAACAACTAACATGTAATTTTAATTAAACTTTTTTTTCTTCTTACACTTCACAGCTAATTCCACCAGCATTGTCTGTGATGATGTTGTGCATGAAAGCATTATGTTTGTACTGAAGTGTGAGGAAGATGTGAAAAAGGAACTTGAGAAATACCATGCACCTCCAGAGGCTGTTCAAGCAAAACTGGAAGTGAAGAGATGTGTAGACAAGATGAGCTATGAAGAGAGATTTCAAGTAGCATTAGCACTGGTATGTTCCTTTGCTTTAAACTCTCAGCAGGCCACAAATGAAGTTTCCCTGACATTCAGTGGGGAACACATAAATGGGGGGAAGGACAGGACATCAGTGATAGGTTGGTAGAGGAATATGCTGCCCTCCGAGTTCAGTTGTAAACAGTACCTGGGATATGTGCCCCTTTCTAGAGTTTCACCCTTGAAGCAACACTCTCCTGAAAATTCTATCAAGGACTAATACAGTTCTCAAAAAGTACGTTTCAAGTCTAACTCTATTGTCAATCTGCTGAAGACATTGCTGAAGTTAACATCTTCACAATAAATGGATATTAACTCTACTGAATACTGTGGGGAGTGTTGATAAATGAAAACCCCACAGATGGGAGGAAGGAAACTGGAGACAACCTCCTTAAGAGAAAGATATGGACAAGATGCATTTCTCTGGCACCTTTATTGGCCCTGTCAGGAACCTGTGAACTTCCTGTTTCCAATACTTGCGTACCCATGTCTGTCCTGGGTTTCTCTGGTTACCCAATTGGAGAAAAGTAGAAGCCATAATTCTAAATCATCAGAGAAGGTTATAGCTAGGGAGCTGTGACCCAATTTGTCCCCTCCTGATCACAGGAATCACAGAGAGCTAGGGGTCTGAACTACACCTATCACATCAATTCAGAGAGATTCACCTTAATGTGGAAAGATTTCCATTAATATGCATTATTTGATATTATTGCCTTGAGCACCCTTTGCATTTCCCTTCTGTCTTCCCACAGTGCCCTCCAAGGAGTCTTGGTTCATTAACTTTTTTTGGCTAGGAACTGCCTGACATTCACATTTCTTCTTTTGATTTCTGTTTATTTCCAGGCAAATGTTGTATTGCAATGTCAATGGTACGAAGGGACCGGAATGCTTTTTCCTATTTTCGATGTGTTTGGATAGATAAACTGGCTTTCCCTCTCCAATGTGAAGGTTTCAATGTCTTGCACTAATAAATTACTAATAATAAATCTCTTGCACTAATAAATCTCATGATACTATTTGTCTGCTGTTATCCTAAGACCTGGGTCTTGTGCTGAGTGGGTTCTTATTCTTAAAACTTACATTTCCAGTGATGGTAATAAGATACAAAAATAATCTCTATCAACATGATTATCAAGCCTGAAAACAGGAATCAGAAACACCATGTTTACTCAAGTATTGTCCTGCCTGCCCAGTATGTAACTTTCGGATTTCTATGATCAAAAATATAACAAAGATTGGTCTCTTCT
Organism: Rattus rattus; assembly: GCF_011064425.1. Lineage (NCBI taxonomy): Eukaryota > Metazoa > Chordata > Mammalia > Rodentia > Muridae > Rattus > Rattus rattus. The sequence goes on from NC_046156.1 coordinate 94,171, forward strand.
TAGGCACTGTATTTTTATCGTTGCTAACCCTGTACAGCATGTCATTAACTGTCAAAGCGCTCCAACTCAGTAACTTCCCCCATTCAACCTATGTTACTCTTATGATAACTCCGTATTCTAAGAAAAAAAATCCCTTGTTATCATAAGATTCATTGAAGTAGATCAACCATGCTATCCATTTTTTAAATGAAATGCAGTGAAACTTCTCAATAATTAAAACATGCAAGCTTGTCTTTCATCAAAAGTACATATTCATTTATAATTAATGGATCTTCCTTGTGTCTCTTTGAATATTTCCACATTTTGTCCCCCAGTAAAGCAATCACGGCTTTGTGCCACATTCTGGCATAGGAGACAATGAGACAAAAGACGAGAAAGGGTTTTCAGGATGTCTACTGCCTAATGTTCTAAACGTGGTCCACATCCTCCAGTCTGATGGTAGCTTGCTCTAAGGCAGAGATGAAAGTGCTTCAGAAAGTTCAGGTTACTCTCATCCCTGTCTTTTATGGTTTTCAAGAAAACAAAGTAAAGTTAAACCTCTTCTGAGCCTATACGACAATCACCAGCAACACAAAGAGTACACACCAGCATAAATTTGTAATAAAACTGATATACCAACCACATTACATCTAATAGAAAAGAAACTGAGATAGACTATTTAATGAAAAAGAATGATATATCTTAAAACCATTGTATGTAACACAGAAGCCAAAAACTCAAGGACACAGTTGAAAAAAAAAAAAAGGAAAACAACAATAACAGCAGTGGCAGCAGTGGTGGCAGTGGTGGCGGTGGCAACAACAAAGACCAAGAAAAGTTTCCAGAATTAAGATCACAAGTAGCGGTATTTAGCGGGAGTCCCAAACCTGCTGATCCCTGCCCACAGCAGCTCTCTGCTCCCAAACCCCGTGGGAGACAGACCTCACCGCCTGGACAGGTGGGCACTCCTGAGACTGCAGAGCGGAAGAGACCACCAACACTGCCCACCCCTGCCCACATCCCTGGCCCAAGAGGAAACTGTATAAGGCCTCTGGGTTCCCTTGGATAAGGGCACAGCAGCAGCAGGTCCCCTGCGTCTGAGACACCACCGGAACCTGAAGGGACCGACCGGATAAACAGTTCTCTGCACCCAAATCCCGTGGGAGGGAGAGCTAAACCTTCAGAGAGGCAGACACGCCTGGGAAACCAGAAGAGACTGCACTCTGCACACATTACTGATTCCAGAGGAAAACACCAAACGCCATCTGGAACCCTGGTGCACGGAAGCTCCCGGAAAGGGCGGCACAGATCTTCCTGGTTGCGGTCCTGCTGAGAGCTCATAAGCAACACCCCACAAGCAAACTTGAGCCTCAGGACGACAGGTAAGACCAACTTTTATGCTGCAAGTGACCTGCCTGGTGAACTCAAGACACAGGTCCACAGGAACAGCTGAAGACCTATAGATAGGAAAAACTACACGCCCGAAAGCAGAACACTCTGTCCCCATAACTGGCTGAAAGAAAACAGGAAAACAGGTCTACAGCACTCCTGACACACAGATTTATAGGACAGTCTAGCCACTGTCAGAAATAGAAGAACAAAGTAACACTAGAGATAATCTGATGGCGAGAGGCAAGCGAAGGAACCCAAGCAACAGAAACCAAGACTACATGGCATCATTGAAGCCCAATTCTCCCACCAAAGCAAACACAGAATATCCAAACACACCAGAAAAGCAAGATCTAGTTTCAAAATCATATTTGATCATGATGCTGGAGGACTTCAAGAAAGACGTGAAGAACTCCCTTAGAGAAACACAGGAAAACATTAATAAACAAGTAGAAGCCTACAGAGAGGAATCGCAAAAATCCCTGAAAGAATTCCAGGAAAACATAGATAAACAAGTAGAAGCCAATAGAGAGGAGTCACAAAAATCGCTGAAAGAATTCCAGGAAAATACAATCAAACAGGTGAAGGAATTAAAAATGGAAATAGAAGCAATCAAGAAAGAACACATGGAAACAACCCTGGATATAGAAAACCAAAAGAAGAGACAAGGAGCTGTAGATACAA
>NC_046156.1:96322-102641 GCF_011064425.1 Rattus rattus
CCTTCTATTCTTATTAAAAACAAATCATCCAAAGCATTCACCTGTTCAAGAAGCTGTCAGTATACTCCCAACAACACTCCTGCCATGCACCTCATTTCATCTCCTATGGGTTTAAATAAATGAGTATAATAACTTGAAACCTTTAACTCCTTTCAGATAATGTATAAGGAATATGTGCTTGTTTTAGTATTCCAGTCATGAGGGCCATTCCACATGAGTCAGTATATCTGAAGAAATCATTATACGTTAATGTATAAAATACTTAGGATCTCTTCAGTTATGATCTCATCTCTATATATTTGAAACTAATACCTGAAGCCAAGAAAATTGCCCTTAGACTTTTACCTTGTGAATTACTGGGCATCTTCTTCTATGTCTTTTTTTCTACGCCAGGTTCTAAAATCTTTTAAAGGCATAATTCTTTTTCATTGAGGTCTTAAGAAGAATCTCCAAAGATGACTAGATAAAATCATAGCAGCTCTGGTTTAGCAGGTGCAAGGAATCTGACCAGTTTTTTTCCTCCCACTTCTCTGCCATCTGTAAGTTAGTCTAGAGGTCTGTTTTCAAAGTCATAAAGCTCCATATGACACAATTTGTTTATCCTGTTTTCCATAGTAAAATCAGAGCTATCCATGGTGTTTTTCTCCCTTGTTTTCAGTTTTAGCCTCAAACCCTCTTAATCTAATCAATGAGGTTGAATGTTTACAAAATCTTCACTTAAGCATCCATATGGCTTGGCAGGTGTAAGTATCCCTACAAGGTAAAAGAGTGATTTATCAGGTCTCCATGGCTAGTTGGAAATACACTTTGGGATTTTCTCAATCTATTTACCATGACCCTGATGTAATCATGCACATTTCTGCTCTTGAAAAATCTCTTTAGCAAAACATAATCTTTTATACTTTCCCCACTACCAAAAATTTCATTCTGTATTCTTCAGGAAGGTCAAGCTAGGAGCTGTATCCATACACAGTCTTACTAAATCTGATCCAGGACTGAGCTTTCCCTGTGTTTCCACTCCTTCACTCTCATCCTCTGCCTCTGAATCCCAGAAGCAGGAGACATATCTATGTTCTCTCTTCCCTAATATGACTCAGGATCCTTACCCCATGTAGTCTACACAAGCTGCACTTAAGCCCAGGCCAGAACCACATACTTGAGTTCTCTTGACCAAGACCCAACAGAGATACTTGTCTGCTCCCTTGTTGAATCTTACCCAGGACCGAATCTTACCCTGTGACTCCACCCTTCTACTCTTACCTTCTCCCTCTGAGTCCAGACCCAGACAGGGCTGTTCTGACTTCTAGGTCCAGACCTAGCTGGGAGCCACATCCACAAGCATGCCAAAAATCTTCCCTAGTCCCTTGTTCCATTGTTTTCCATTCCCAACATCAGCTGGTAGCTATACCAGGACTTCTTGATTTTACCCAAGCAATTTCTCTTGACTTTTAAGACCCCAGAACCAAATCAGTTGTCACTGAATGCAGGTCATTCCAATCTCCTTCATGCAATAATTGATGGTATGCATCTAAAAAACTGCACATACATAATATGAAATTAACCAAGGTCTGGCAATAGCAAAAACAGAAACAAACATTTACTCTACATAGGCAAGATAGAAGTTCATTATAGACACATGAATGAAATAAATTCACATTTAGGATCCACTGAAAAAACTATGACAATATGTCCCTCCCAAAGATGATTGGTAATATAGAAATGTATTTCCAAGAGGAATTATCTAAATGAAACTCAGGGCACTGAATTAAAAAATAAAATTATGAACATGATCATGAATAAGAATTCAAAGACAGATACAAGCAAATATCTGAACAAACTTACAAAGGAAAGAAATAAATGTCATATAGAAGTCTAAGAACACACAAAGGACTAAAAGAAACTACAAAAACAGTACAAGTTGTGAAAATGGATTCAACAAAGAAACAGAAATATTAAAGAAAACTTAAAACCAAGGAAGAAAGAACTGAAAATCTCAATGACCAAATTTAGGAGACTTGGGGAATCTTTCTTCTTCCCTTCCTTCCTTCCTTTTTTTCTTTTCTTTCTTTCTTTCTTTCTTCTTTCTTCTTTCTTTCTTTTTTCTTTCTGACCCAATTAGTAAGATATAAATGCTCACCCAAACATAAAAGCCCAGTATCAATAATCTCCCAAGAGCATTAACAACAAACTTGCAAATACACAGAGCAGAATCCCAACGTCACCTGCCATGGGTTCTCGCCCTCTCCCTCCTGTCTTTTCCTCATTTCTGTTCCAGTCTCCTCCTCTTCCTCCAAACTTCTCTCCCACCCATCCTTCCATCTCATCCAATGACAGGCCTCCTTCTATTCTGTACCTGCCTCTCACCTGTATTTTACAAACTAATGAAGAGAAGGTCTGTGAAGTCACCTGAGTCCTGAGCGATGACTGTCCTTGGGGCAGTGGAATTAGCATTAAAATACAGATAACTCCAGGGCAAACCACAACACTTCCCCCTTTTTGTCCAGTTAAAAGGCCTTTTCACTTATATATAAATTGAGTACAATTATTACCATTCTACAATTTATAAAACATATGATATACTCAACACCCAGTCCATTACTATATCATTTAAACAGAACATTTAGCTATCCATTCCAGCTTAAAAAGGCTTAAAATCTATATTATATTTTGGCTAGCTTGTATAGTATCTGATAACTATCTAATAAAATATGTCTTTGCAGAGTTAAACAGCCTGATAGGCTATGAGACTATAATGAGTCTTCAACCCTGTCAGGTGCCTGAGAATGACCAAATATTTGTACACATAGGAAGCCTAACACAGCTTGCAGAACTGAGAGGTTGCAGAGCCTAAACTTCACTAGCACAGTCTCCTGTTATCAACAGGTGAGCACAAGTCTTCAGCCTTCTGGCCCAAAATCAACTGACAGACTGTTGAAATGCAGATTTTTGAAGGGCTGATTACTCTGTCTTGTCCGTGCTTATCAGTCAACTATTCTGCATAATTTGTCCTTTTCTGGACAGTATTAGTCTGGAGCTGAAACAGGCAGTTTTGTCCAGTTTTGCCTAGCCCCAAAGTATTACCTCACCTGGAGGTAGAGATGTTCAAATTCTTCATTAAATCTGCCAAAGGGGAACTGTTAGGAGCAGATATGTCTCAACAAAAGATAAATAACTTTAAATCTCAAATTTTGTGTATTCCTGATGTTTTTGAAAAACATCTATCAATATAAGACTATCTGGACTGTCTTCTTTATATCTTAATGTTACCTTGAAAGTACTCCCACAAAGTCAGAACCATGAATTTGTTATTTGGCCCTTAACTCACATGTGTAGTCAACTCAGAAGTTTGTAACAACATCACTAGAAGGACTGGCTCTAAACCTTGTACTTTTAAACTCTTTTAACAAATAAATTCTATACCAAAGCAAACATATGATTTTAGCTTAGTTGCCAAATGAGATTATGACTGTATAACTCAATCTAGCTAATTCCTCCCTGTTAAATTACAACCATTTCTAAATTCCTCATTAAAAAAGTCTTTAGAATAACCACTTTCAGGCCCCCAAAAGTCCAGGGAATTGGGATGATGACTCCTCTATAACTTCTTCAAGCTGTATATGGGCATTGAGATATCCTTGGGAGTAGGGGGAAGGAAAAATGAAGCAAATTTTGTTGTGGGTGTGTTCTGACTGGACCCAGCTGAAAGTCCTTGAGACCAGGAATCAAAGTAGGCACACTCTGCAAAATACAACTCTCAAGACAAAAGTTTAGAGTCGAGATATCTTTTCGTTTGATTTTTCTGATTCAGGTGGTCTACCTCTATCAAATCTGATCAGTATGACTCTGTGAGGTTTCCAGAGCCTAATCACACTTTTTAAAAACACAAAGACAAAATCTTTCTCTCAAAATACTGTGTTCCTAAGTCTGTAACCAGAAAAGCTTGTATCTTGCACTCTTTCCCAGAGTAATAATATAACCATAAAACTCAAAGTCACACCCATTATGAATATTAAACAATTCTTTTAAAATGGAAGTAAGCCAAACAATGAGCCTGATAGGCTTTTGTACTCTATGATATCAGGAAATGAACCCAAAATTCCCGTGGAGTTCACATTAAGAGAATCCGAGCTTCCTGTTGTGGTAAATATCAATAATAACCACAAACCCTCGCTAGCCCACATCAATGAGCCATATGGCCTTTAGCGGGGTAATTCATAAAACAAACCAAATACCTTCTATCAATTCCAATATCAATAAGCAACTTAAAATCAGGACTTTTGCCCTAAATATATCCATCTGTTAAGCTCTCTACCCAGAGCCACAGATTTTTATTTAACCTTAATAACTTCTATAATATATGTCTGCATTTACTCTGCCTGGTGTTACAGACATTTATCACAACTCTCTACTTGGAGTTAATGACTATTTTCCCCATCTAAGTTCCAAACCATGGATGAAAATTCCCACGTGATTCGGGTAATCTCTGTACTCTCCTTAAAACAAACTTAAACACCTTCTATCAGTTCCAATACCAATAAACAACTGATCAAACCAGGACTTTAGCCCAAAATATATCCATCTGTTAAGCTCTCTACCCGGAGCCACAGAGTTTTCTTTAACCTTAATAACTTCTATAATATATGTCTGCATTCACTCTGCCTGGTGTTAGACATTTATCACAACCTTCTACTTGGAGTTAGTAAGTAATTTTTCCCTAAGTTATGAACCGTGGGTGAAAATCCCCACCTGATTCAGGAAATCTCTTTACTCTCTTCTTTCCAAAAAAAAAAAAAAAACTTAATCACCTTTTAATAATGCCTGTCATTAAAAAGTAGCTTGTCTAACTAGGATTTCAACCCAAAATTCCTGTGGAGCCCACATTAGAAGGAATATGAGTATACTGAAAGACTTTTCTAAACACCTTTTCTTTTAAAAAGGCAGCTTAATCTCTAACTCTCTGATCTGCCATTACTTATCACACAGCCTGGGACCTATAACCTGCCAGCCCAGGCTACTTCCCTGTTTCTTTGTTAAATTCCCCGTGCTTGAGATATGACATGACTTAACATGGCACCGGACTCCTCTTAGAAAATAAAACTTTCTCTCAATTCATAGGATTACTAGTGGATTCTAGCCCAAGGTTGGTTCGTCATGTGTTGTTGTAAAAATATAATAAATAAAAAAGTATGGTTGTCTTTTATTACCCTAGGTCTGGCACCTCAGTGCCCCAAGATATCTGCTAGATATCTTGGTGGAAACACATCCCAACTCTGCGGAAGTGGCCCAGTATCTCCAGCAACTGCACACTCTCCTACATTCAAATTGTCACATAAAAGAATACACAACACAATAATCTTTGACCCAATTAGTAAGATATAGACGCCGACCTAAACATACAAACCCCGGTACCATCCATCCCTTAAGAACATGAATAACAACCTGTAAATACACAGAGTGGAATCTTAACGTCACCTGCCATGGCTTCTCACCCTCTCCCTCCTGTCTCTTCTGGGGGGAACCCTTTCTAATAGAATGTATCAATAGTAGAATATCGGGACTTGAAGATAAAATGCAGGAACTGAACCATTAAATCAAAGAGCATTCTCCTTAAAAAAAGGAATATGGGAGACAGTTTGCCATACTTTGGAGAGAGAAAAGCCAAATAGCCATCGTCAAAGATCACCTCCTGTATTCCTAGCTGGACAAGAGGAAACACAAAGAGAAACATCCAGGTATGGAGGATCAAGGCTCCAGCCACGATATCACCCAGTTACTCTTCCTGGCAGTCAAGGAAGACTCAAAGAACAGCATGATATGAAAGCAGAGGCTTTTTTTCAGGATGGAGAGTGGAGAGATGAGAAAGGTGCACAGGGCCAGCCTGGAGTGGGAGCAGTGGGAACAGAAGGTGAAGGAGAATAATTAAATGGAGGAGAGGGCCACTTTCGTCCTGGTGCTCCAGGTCTTGTGGGTAATGGGGACAATGATGGTGGCACCAGGGATAGTAGCATGGAACAGGAGCAAAATGAGCCAGTAGCTGAGGGCAATGACAGACAGAAGAGTGTAAAGTCTAAGGAGAAGCAGATGCCCCTCCACTGCCCTAGTGGTGGCTGGAGGAATTGAACATTTTGCAAAGCAGTGATTCCTCCGATGCCCCAACAAGGCAGGATCTTGATAGGTGGATAGATGTCAGTGTGTCCAGGGTGCAGAATTGGTTTAAGATTAGGAGGGCTGCATACAGAAGAAATAGGAAAGCACCAATCCCTGAAAATTTTAGAGCAACTTATGAGTGCCCTGCTTGTTTTGAAGTGTTGGGGAGAAA
>NC_046156.1:102741-304536 GCF_011064425.1 Rattus rattus
AGGAGTGCCCACCTGACCAGCAGTGTATCTGGTTTTTATGTTGAGGTCCTTCCTTGATCCACTGGACTTGAGCTTTGTGCATGTTGATAAATATAAGTCAGCTTGCATTCTCTATATGCAGACAGTGTTACACCAACACAATTTGATGAAGATGCTTTTTTGTTGTTACATGGTTTTGGCTTTTTGTCACAGATCAAAACCCGTAGATGTGTGGGTTTATTTCTGGTTCTTCAATTCTATTCCATTGATCAACTTGTCTGTCTCTATACCAATATCATTCAATTTTGTAAATATCACCCTTTAGTACACCTTTGAAGTCAGGGACAGGTAATTTGCCCAGTTTTATTGTTTAGAACTGTTTAGAATCTTTTATTGTTTAGGAATTGTTTTTGTCTATGGGGGTTTTTTCCCATATACAGTTGAGAATTGCTCTTTCCATGTCTATGAAGAAATGTGTTGGATTTTGATGGGGATTGCATCCAATCTGTAGATTGCTTTTGATAAGATTGTAATTTCACTATGTTAATCTTACCAAACCTGAGTATGGGAAATCTTTCCATCTTCTGAGGTCTTCTTTGATTTCCTTGCGCAGGAAACTGTAAGTTCTTGCCATATAGCTCTTTCACTTGCTTGATTAGAGTTACACCAAAAATATTTTATATCATTTGTGGATATAATGAAGGGTATTGTTTCTATTTCTGTCTCAGTCTGTTTATCACTTGTATAAGGAAGGTCACTGATTTATTTGAGTTAATTTTATATCCAGCCACTTTGCTGAAGTTTTTGTGAGCTGTAGGAGTTCTCTGGTAGAGTTTTGGGGTTACTTGTATATGCTATCATATCAACCCCAAGTAGTGATACCTTTACTTCTTCCTTTCCAATTGATCCACTTTGTTTTCTTATTGTTCTAGCTAGAACTTCAAGTACTATATTGAATAGATAGGGAGAAAAGGGCAGCCCCATCTTGTCCCTGATTTTAGTGGAGTTGATTCCAGTTTTATTTCATTTAATTTGATGTTGGCGGTCAATTTGTTGTATAATGCTGTTATTATGTTTAAGTATGTGCCATGAATTCCTGATTTCTCCATGACATTAAATATGAAGGCATTGGATTTCATAAAATACTTTTTTCAATATCTAATGAGATGATCATGTAACTGTTTTGAGTTTGTATCTATACTAAATTATGTTAACGTATTTTCATATACTGAACCATCCCTACATTACTGGGATAAAGTCTACTATTGATCAGGATGAATGATGTTCTTGATATGTTCTGAAATTCAGTTTGAGAATTTTATTGAGTATTTGAGCAATTTCATAAGTGAGATTGCTCTAAAGTTCTGTGTTGGATCTTTCTGTGGTATCAGAGTAACTGTGACTATGGCTTCATAGAATGAATTAGGCAGCATTTCTTTTATCTATTTTGTGAAATACTTTTGAATAGTTTGAGAGGTATTGGTATTAGCTACTCTCCTGTGCCTATGTGTTTGAGGCTCTTCTCCACTTTTTCTTCTATTAGTTTCAGTGTATCTGGTTCTATGTGGAGGTCCTTGATCCACTTGGACTTGAGTTTTGCACAGGGTGATAAGAATGATTGATTTGCATTCTTCTACACAGTGATAACCGGTTGAACCAGCACCATTTGCTGGGAATGCTATCCTTTTTCTACTGGATGGTTTTAGCTCTTTGTCAAAATCAAGTAACCATAGGTATGTAGGTTCATTTCTGGGTCTTCAATTCTATTCCACTGTTCTATCTGCCTCTCTCTGTACCAACACCATGCAGTTTTGTTTTGTTTTGTTTTGTTTTTATCACTATTTCTCTATAATAAAGCTTGAGGTCAAGGATGGTGATTCCCCAGAACTTCTTTTTATTGTTGAGGATAGTTTTTCACTATTCTATTTTTTGTTTTCCAAATGTATTTTAAAAAATTTCTCTTTCTAACTCTATGAAGAATTGAGTTGGAATTTTGATAGGGATTGCATTGAATCTGTAGATTGCTTTTGGCAAGATGGTCGTTTTTACAATATTAATATTGCTAATCCATGAGCATGGGAGATCTTTCCATCTTCTGAGATCTCCTTCAATTTCTTCCTTCAGAGACTTGAAATTCTTGTTAAACAGATTGTTCACTTGCTTGGTTAGAGCCACACCAAGGTAATTTATATTATTTGTGACTGTTATGAAGGTGTCATTTCAATTTTTTTTTTCTCAGCCTGTTTATCCTTTGTGTAAAGGAAGGTTTGAGTAAATTTTATATCAAGTACTTTGCTGAAGTAGCTTATCAGGCATAGTAGTTCTCTGGTGGAACTTTTTGGGGTCACTTAAATATACTATTATACCATCTGCAAGTAGTGATATTTTGACTTCTTCCTTTCCAATTTGTATCCTTGACCTCCTTTTTGTTGTCTGATTGCTCTGGCTAGGACTTAAGTAATATATTGAATAGGTAGGGAGAGAGTGGGAAGCCTTGTCTAGTCACTGATTTTGGTAGGATTGCTTCAAGTTTCTCTCCATTTAGTTTGATATTGACTACTGATTTGCTGTATAGTGCTTTTTACAATGTTTAGTTATATGGACCTTGATTTCCTGATCTTTCCAAGACTTAACATTAAGGGGTGTTGAATTTTGTCAAATGTTTCTTCTTCATCTAATGAGATGAACATGTGGTTTTTATTTTTTGAGCTTGTTTATATAACGGATTATGTATATTGAACCATCCTTGTTTACCTGGGATAAAGCCTACTTGGTCTTAATGGATGATCATTTTGATGTGATCTTGGATTCAGTTTGTGAGAATTTTATTGAGTATTTTTGCATAGATATTCATAATGGAAATTGGTCTAAAGTTCTCTTTCTTTTGTTGGGTCTCTGGGTGATTTAGGCATAAGCAGAATTGTATTAGAAGGAATTGGGTAGTGTTCCTTCTGTTTTCATTTTGTGGAATTGTATGTACAGTATTGGTATTAGATCATCTATGAAGATCTGATAGAATCTCCACTAAACCCATCTACCCATCTGGCTTTTTTTTTTTTTTTTTTTTTTTTTTTGGTTTGGGAGACTTTTAATAACTGCTTCTATTTCTTTAGGCATTATGGGACTGTTTAGATGGTTTACCTGATTCTAATTTAAGTTTTGTACCTGGTATCTGTCTAGAAAATTGTTCATTTCATCCAGATTTTCAAATTTTGTTGAATATAGGCTTTTGTAGTAGGATCTGATGATTTTTGAATTTCCTCAGATTCTGTTGTTATGTCTCCCTTTTCATTTCTGATTTTGTTAATTTGGATACTCTCTCTGTGTGCCATCTGGTTTGTCTGGCTAAAGCTTTAGCTATCTTGTTGATTTTCTCAATGAACCAACTCCTGGTTTTGTTGATTCTTTATAGTGGTTTTTGTTTCTACTTGGTTGATTTCAGCCCTGAGTTTGATTATTTCCTGCCATCTTGGGTGTATTTCTTCCTTCTGTTTTAGAGCTTTATGTGTGCTGTCAAGTTGCTTATTTGCTCTCTCTATTTTCTTTTTAGAGGCACTCAGAGCTATGAGTTTTCCTCTTAGCACTGCTTTCATTCTGTCCCTTAAGTACGGGTATGTTGTGCCTTCATTTTCATTAAATTCTATAAAGTCTTTAATTTCTTTCTTTATTTCTTCTTTGACAAAATTATTATTGAGTAGAATTTTGTTCAGCTTCCATGTGTATGTGGGGGATTTCTGTCATTTCTGTTGTTGTTGAAGACCAGCCTTAGTTCGTGGTGATCTGAGTAGGATGTGTAGGATTATTTCAATCTTCTTGTATCTGTTGAGGCCTGTTTTATGACTGATTATATGGTCAATTTTGGAGAAAGGCACCATGAAGTGCTGAGAAGAAGGCATATTCTTTTGTTTTAGGATAGAATGTTCTATAGGTATCTGTTAAATCCATTTGGTTCATAACTTCTCTTCGTTTCTCTGTGTCTCTGTTTAGTTTCTGTTTCCATTGATGAGAGTGGGGTATTGAAGTCTACCACTATTACTGTGTGAGATGCAATGTGTGCTTTGAGCTTTGGTAAGGTTTCTTTTATGAATGCAGGTGCCATTGCATTTGGAGCATTGCTATTCAGGTTTGAGAGTTCTTGGTGGATTTTTCCTCTGATGAATACGAAGTGTCCTTCCTTATCTTTTTTGATGACTTTTGGTTGAAAGTCGATTTTATTTGATATTAGAATGGCTACTCCAGCTTGTTTCTTGTGGCCATTTTCTATGTGTGTAAATTTGGTTTTGTCATGGAATAGCTTGGTTTCTAGATTTATGTTAATTCAGAGTTTTGCTGGATATGGTAGTCAGAGCTGACATTTGTGTTCTCTTAGGGACTGTATAACATCAGACTAGCATCTTCTGGCTTTCATCATCTCTGGTGAGAAGTCTGGTATAATTCTTATAGGTCTGGCTTTATATGTTACTTGACATTTTCCTTTACTGCTTTTATTATTCTTTGTCTGTTTTGTGCATTTGGTATTTTGACTATTATGTGACGGGAGGAATTTCTTTTCTGGTCCAATCTATTTGGAATTCTGTAGGCTTCTTGTATGTTTATGGGCATCTCTTTCTTGAGGTTAGGGAAGTTTGATGAAGATATTTACTGGCCTTTTAAGTTGGGAATCTTTGCTGTCTTCCATACCTATTTTCCTTAGTTTTGATCTTCTCACTGTGTCCTGGAATTCCTGGATGTTTTGGGCTAGGAGCTTTTTGTGTTTTGCATTTTCTTTGATGGTTGTGCTAATGTTTTCTATGGTATCTTCTGCTCCTGAGAGTCTCTCTTCTGTCTCTTGTATTCTATTGGTGATGCTTACATCTATGACTCCTGATCTTTTTTCTAGGTTTTCTATCTCCAGGGTTGTCTCCCTTTGTGATTTCCTTATTGTTTCTATTTCCATTTTTAGATCCTGGATCATTTCGTTCAATTCCTTTACCTGTTTTGTTGTGTTTTTCTGGAATTCTTTAAGGGATTTTTGTTTCCTCTCTAAGGACTTCTACTTTTTTTTAAAAGTATTCTGTACTTTTAAAAGGTATTTATTTATGTCCAAATTAAAGTCCTCTATCATAATCATGAGGTATGATTTTTAAATCCAAATCTGGCTTTTCCAGCGTGTTGGGATATTCAATATTTGCTTTGGTGGGAGAACTGGGCTCTCTGATGATGCCTAGTAGTCCTAGTTTCTGTTGCTTAGGTTCCTGTGCTTGCCTCTTACCATCTGGTTGTCTCTGTTGTTAGCTTGTCTTGCTATCTCTCACAGTGGCTTGACCCTCCTGCAAGCCTTTGTGACAGCACTCCTGGAGACCAGTTTTCTCCCAGCAGGATATGGGTACAGAGTCTATGTCATCTGCAGACACAGGTGGAAACTGGAAGAATCCTGTCCCAGACTGCTCCTCAGTTCCTGTGTCTAGAGGGTCCAGGCAGGCTCCTCTTGAGCCAGGAATGTTAGCAGAAGTGGTGGTCTCCCCTGTGCTCTCTGGATTGTCTCACTTCTGAGAGTTCAGCTCTCTCCCCCATGGGATCTGAGATCTGTGGGACTGGATCTGCTCTGGACACAGGCAGAAACCAGAAGCCTTACCCAATTTTTTAATAGGGTTATTTGTTTGAGAGAGAGAGAGAAAGAGAGAGAGAGAGAGAGAGAGAGAGAGAGAGAGAGAGAGAGAGAGAGACTAATGAACCATAGAGTCAGAAAGTTAGAAGGTTCTCAAGTCCCTCTACTCCTCAATGTAATAAAAGGAATAAACTCTTGCTGAGGGACACTTGACTCTTTAGTGGAGCTGTATGCAAGATGGCAGGAAGCAGGAGAGGTGCAGATTTTGTGAGTCATCATGCTTGCTGAGGTAGAACTTCTAATGCTGCATCTATCTCTGAGTCACACATATTCCTGTAAGAAACCCCTTACTCAGGTTTCTGTAAGTAACTCAGTGCATCCATTGACCTAGCAAGCTCGACTAGGTCACAATTGGTTCTCTGGTATGTCATCAGTATCATCTGTCATTGGTACGTCATCTGATGTAAACAGAAGTCTGTTCACATCTTCTGAAAAAACATGTACATGTGCCAGGTTCTCATCTTCACTAATGATATTCAACATGTTTCCTACATATCAATATTAAGATTACCTAAATTTATTCAGATAAATATATAGAATTAAAGAAGAGGAAAATGTTAAGTTCCTAATATCTACATTAATTGTGTTCTTAACTACAACACTTTACTTCTGGTTAATTTCTATGTAGCACTTACATTCTACAGTTTAAATCTACTTATTTCTCTGGTGGCCCAGTAGGTGGGTACTTATTTACATGAACCACAACTGTGCAATTGTTTTCTGCTCTCTCCAGAGAATGAAATAGCCAGGTCATTGTAAATATGGTTTTACATAATAACACAGGTGAGTTAACTTGAAAGTTTATCTAGAAAATTTAACTAGAAAGTTTCCTATTCTAGTGTTTTTTTTTCTTTATGGAGATTTATATTTCTTTATGGTGTATACTTTCTGTCCAGAAGACTCAACATTTATTGTAGTACAAATCATAACAATAATACATTCTTTTAACTTCCCTATGATAACTTTCCCTAATGTTTTGTATTTAACCTTCACCTTAAGAGGCAATTTTTTTGGGGGGGTTGGGGATTTAGCTCAGTGGTAGAGCACTTGCCTAGCAAGCGCAAGGCCCTGGGTTCGATCCCCAGCTCCGAAAAAAAAAAAAAAAAGAAAAAAAAAAGAGGCAATTTTTTTCAACATAGAATTGTTGAAAAAGCTGTTGACAGCTTTTCCTTTTGTCATTTTAAGGAAGTTTGTATACTGCCTCTTTGATGACCTTACTTCCAAAGAGCAATCTGGAAAATTCTGATTTTTATGGGAACAGAGCCTTACCACAGCTTTTGTTTGCATTTTACTGCTGGTAATTTCTGGAGGTTCTTGGACCTGCCAGTGTGGAAACATCTGTGATGTTTCCGTCTCATGATTTTTTTTTTCTGGTTCCCAAACCGTAAACTGGGAGATCACAGCTGCATTCAGTTAACCTTTTCTAGTTCTCCTTCAGCCTTTTTTTTTTTTTTAATTTTGCCTGGTTCCCATATTCTGTACTTTCAAACTCACTACTTTTTCTTTTAAATTGTCGAATTCGATGTTAATTACACTTAAACCATCCTCACCTTAAGGTCAAAGTTTAACTTCTATTTTTTTCAAAAAATTTTAATCTTTTATGTATGCATTTTATATGGTTGAGTATGTAAAGCATATTCCTAGTAATCGTTTTAATTTTATTTTCTTAGCATTGTAACACCCCTCACATTTGCACAACTGGTTTGAAAATATTCTGATTGATCTTTCCTTCCCTTGGGGCATAGATTTTTGTTTGTTAACAGGCCTTTGGAAAATTAGATTAACAGCAGACACCATCAATGCATCATTCTTGGTTGGTGAATTGTGTGTGTGTGTGTGTGTGTGTGTGTGTGTGTGTGTGTGTGTGTGCCTGTTGTTTGTTTGTTTTGTTCCCCAGGACCATGTAATGATTTTATCATTTATTAGTAAGTTCTGTCGGGTGGGATTAGGGGGATAAATATCCAGTCTATGGCAACTTATCTTCCACTAATGCAAAGCCCCTTTGAATACTTAGTCCAAGGTCTTGCTAGCTGTTCACCCCAGAGGTGAGGAAAGCGCCGTTACTGACCATGTGAGGAAGTAAACACTGCTTTCTCTGTCTTTTCAAGTAGAACAGGCCTTTCCTTAATATCAATTTGCTTCCCTATATTCTTTTTAAATTTTTATCATATTTTGTGGATTTTATATGTATGGCACTTTGCCTGCCTGTGTGTCTGTGCACATTGTTAGTGACTGGTGCACTCAGGGGCCAGAGGAAGGCACTGGATTCCCTCAGAATTGGGGTTACGAGCCACCGTGTAGGTGCTAGGAATTGAACCCTGGTCTTGTGGAAGAGTTTTTAACTGCAGATCCCGGTCTCCAGATCTGCCCTCCAAGTCAACAGTAAGCATGCTGCTGAATACTTGGGTGATACTCAGGTCTCTGGAGTTCTTACTTCATGTCTCTCTTATCCTGGGAATTCTCACTTCTTGAAACCTTATTCTTCCTGCAAGCCAGGCTACTCCAAAACACTGAGTAGCTGGCCTTGGGTTTTTCCTCCACACCCTGCAACTAGAAGATACTCTCATGCCAGAAGCCTGGAGCAATATTGGCACACTGTGTGGTTTATCCAGTCACTAAGGGATTAATTAACTTCGTTTTGAGAAACTGGTATGTATACTTTTGGTAACTGGATTCTCCCATTTATCCTCTTTGGTTTTTATTTTATTGCTGGTTCTTCTATCTCTTTAATCCTGAGGAGAGCATATAGCATAATTCTAGGATGGGACTCATATTTGATACTGTAACAGGACAAAAAATGTAGCTGGAGGATTTTTTTTACTGTTGTCTATCAAAACATCTTCTAAGTATTCAAGTATGTGCCCATAGATTATGGTTTCTATCATCCTTGGTCATGAAGAGAAAATTCTTATTTGGAGTAGGTGGTAGTTATTACAGGAACTCATAGTTAGAAGCTGCTGAGAATATATGATTATGGAGTGGCAGGGTGACTAATGTCTCTCCATAAGAAGAGAAAATAATCATCCATCTTTATCACACTTTTCAAACTCAAGGAAACAGGAAGAAATGGCAGTAGAATGTAGGAGCAAAAAAGTGGTACATGCTATATTTGTGTCTTCCAAACTGAGACATTTTCTCCTGCAAGGAGCAAGATGACTTCTGAGACAAGAAGCTCAAAAGATGAGTGTTGAACACTCATGATCCTCACCCCAGAGTTGCAGAAGGATTAAAACTTTTCTACAGTAGAAGAGAATCTTCATTGGAGCTGCCTTTGAATTACACAGTGAACCCCAGAGTGGGGGCTTTGAGGGACAGAGAACTACTTGGGTTATCCATGCTCCTGTAAATAACTACAGTGTATTCTTTTTTCCTGGTAAACTCATAAGTTCACTAAACTAGACTTGAATGGAATGATTTCTTTAGTCTGTTGTTGCTACTTTAAGTTTAAAAATAAAGCTTTAAAAAAGTCTCCTTAGGACAAGCTATATAACACTGAGTATCTTTGGATGGATTCAACTGTTCTCTTGATTATAAGAGAGCACAATTTTTTATTCCTTTTCCCAGGAAATAGAAATAAAAAACCATCATTATGAGGAAAATTACTCAGTCTTGTTTAAAATATTTAACTTCATTATACAAATGTATGAAGTGGTCAAATAATTTTAAAATTACAAAATAAAATAACTGTTTTGTTCAATAAGTTATTCTATGATCACATATTGCTCTGTAACAAAATATATACATAATAGATAAAAATAAATTAATGAATATCCTATTAATTCTAGTAACTATAAAGAGTACTTAAATTATCCAGTATACATCTATCTTTAAATTACTTTCCTTTGTTAGATAATTTTTCTCTTTTCCTAAGAGAAAAATAAAAACATGCATATTTTATACTTTTGACTTGTCCTGGGTCTTCCATTCCAAGGCTATTTAAAGATGGAAACTACACTTCCTTGATATAGAATTTTAGGCAAGAAAATATTATATTACTTTCTAGAAAGTGCTTTCTTCAATCATGTGGTTTTACAATAGGGATTTAAAAATGAAAGGGCCAGTCCAACTGAAAGAGAGCTGCAGGATCTCCATGACACAGGGAAACAACAGGATAACTGGAGGTATCTCAATGAGGATCCAATAATGATGGAGTCACAGAAGCCATATACCTTGAACCAAACCAATAACTCATTGCAATAAACATTTGCAAGTGAAGAAGTGTGGATAAAGGGATATACTGTAGGACACACCATGACATACTACAGCATCCACGACAAGATGTTTTCTATGCTTTGTTTTTGTTTTTATTTTACTTTGGAAAGAGGTTGCAAGGGCAAAGGGCAGATATGATGAGGGGATGGGGAGATAAGTGGGACTTGGATGCATGATATGAAATTAAAAAGAATCAATAAAAAGTTTAAAAATGCAGAGTCATAGATTTTAGTAAAGATGTCTGAAAAAGTCATAAGAAATAATACTATTAACTGCCTAAAAACTCACATAATACATGTGAGTCTGTTATTAAGTATACTTATGTAATTTTAAAAAATTTTCTATCTGGATGGAAAATACTTTCTACAAAAGCCAAAGCATATCTAACAAAAGCAAATCATGACCTCTTTTATGTTTTTGGTCAGGGATGTCCACAAGATGCTCAAAATATTATAGTCTATTGATATCATTCTTGGTTCCTCCAAGGGGTGGAAATCAGGTTCCTATTATTGAAGATGCCATGGTCTTTAGAAACAGGGTCTCCTGACCTCTGTGTTGGAATTGACCTGAATGGCTTCTCCCTGAGGATTAACTTTCATGTTACCAGAAGGTTCTATGTAAGATTCCAAACAAGGGAAACAACCAAAAGTCCTACCCAGTTATGATGTCTATGAACTTCAGCAATTACTGCCAGAATGTCAAGAAAACCATAAAGGTGCCATAGTAGCACCTATATCTTGATTGTATCCAACAACTCTAGAGTTGGCCTTGAAACCCATTAAACAGGAAGGACATCATGCCTCAGGATTAGTGAAGTCATAGATCTTGGAGGAGAACCTACAATCACCAGTTTATTTTAAACAGGCACTAATTACTAATTTCAGGCCTTCATTCTTAATTTTAAAGCCTAAAGCTCCATAAATGAGCTTCATAGTCAACACATATGAGTCAGGGAGGTGTTATCTGTCACTGGTCACACTTCTTTTAGGCCAGATTTTATTTTATTTTATTAAAATTTGTGGTAACATATCACTGACTCACACTGCAAAGCCCCACATTGTCCTCAGACTTATGACTCTCATTCCTTGGTCTTCTGAGGTCTTGAATCACAGTCATGAACCAAAACATGGGATCTTCTTCCTAAAAGCAACTGAGATTAAATAAACTATTATTTATAGAAGCTTGTTATTATAAAGCAGAATTTAATTTTCAGGATTGTATTAAATTGTATTTTTCCCATTAATTCTTTTTTTTTACAAGAAGTGAGGAAAGATAATATAATATAATTGAGAGATGACCATAATTTTTACAAAGCACATCATGTGCATGTTTCACTGTCACTAAAGGATACTGAGAATAAACAACACCTTAACTATGCTCAATATATATATTCATAGTGGATGTAAGCTGTCAGTTCAAGGCTTTCTCTTTGTCCAACAATTCTCATCACTCTTCCTTCTCCTTTCTTCCCTTTCATTCTCATTCTTTTGCCTTCTTCCTTCCCATTCTTTTCCCTCTTTTGACTAGAAAGCCTGAATCCAGTCTTTTATTTACTAAAGTTTTACCATCAAGGCTTTGAATATTGTTAATATTTTTTTAAAAAATCCTTAAATTTATATAAATTTTATGAACCCCAGATCATTAGTTCCAACCCCTACTCCTTAAAAAAAGAAACTAAACACAAAGCAAAAGTCCATTTTCTTATAGTTTTTACACAGCTTGTTCTTCACAGGTAGCTGGGCACCATTGGTAGCTTTATCTAAACAATACAAAGGTGAAGGACAGTAAAGTTAAAATGTTTCCTTAGAAAGTTTTAAAATGTATGCAAGTAAAGCAGCTAGCTCTCTCCAATATCTTCCTAGGCACTGTCATCTCCAATTCCCGAAGTAGGCAGAATGAAGTACTAACCATTTATACACTTATACATTATTTTTTATTCTCTAGTCTATTTGCACACTCTAGCAATTCCACAGCCTCAGGTACTCTACATCTAATTCTATTTGTTTCTTGATTGTATACAAACCTTCTTCCTACAAGATAAACCCATCTATCATTTGCTTGATTTTTATTGATTTCTTCTTTTCCTTGAGACAACATTAACTGTCTATCCTTGATGTCCTCAAGTTCACCCTGGCTAATTAATGCAGCAGTCACTGGACCAGAGAGTACATGCATCTCCTAATAATTCCAAGGTCAAGGCTAAGTAGCACAATGAACAATTTCAACAAAGGACTGTGTAGGCTTTTATGGCCTCTGTGGTTATGGCGTCTAGATCCTTTCCTATGCCCCTAAAGGCCAAGGAGGAGGCCTGTAACTTGTCCTCCACAGCCTTATGACCACCTGTATTTCTCATTCCCGAGAACTGCATCTGTTTCATTTATAATGGAGTGATTAGCTCTGTGTAATGGGGGAAAGAATATTCACCAGAAGGGGATTGAAACTAGAATAAAAGAGACAGCAAATCAGCCTCAAGGCAACAGCAACCATCGGCACAGCCTGGTATCAATGACCTGGTAACACTTGAGGGGCAGAAACTCCCCTTTTTAAGCCATGCTGGGCCCAGCATACATGGATTTTCAGATGCTGATAGTATATTACTTCCAAACATTTTATAACTATTTGTATAGGACTAGTTACAGTGGATACTCAGTTTTGTAAAAGATAATAGGTATGTCGATAGTGCTTAGGAGGATGGATTCTGGGAGTTTGTCTTGAGTGCATGATGCCATGTACAAAGACAACTACTTATAAAATGAATGATCTCAGGAAAGTTACAGGACCATAGCAAACTATAATTTCTACTAAAAAAGAACAAAATTGTATGAGCAGCTAGTGCTCTCCAGGCATCCTGATATTTTTCTTGCTCACAGCACCCACATGCACACACACACACTCTCTCTCTCTCTCTCTCTCTCTCTCTCTCTCTCTCTCTCTCTCTCTCTCTCTCTATTCAATTTCTTTTACCACTACTCACTACTTATGTAGTGTTCCTGAGTTAATGTATTATGTTTTGTGGTAATTGTTTGTCTTAAGGAAGATAGTTCCCCAAACCTTCGTGTCTAGATTATAGTAATAAATTCTAAGATTCATTGGAATTTATAAATTTTCACATGATGGACACTGAAGGGATTCTACCAATAGTAACTGTAGGGAGAAGATGGATATTGTATTTAAGAGCAATGCATTGCAACCTCACATATTTAGTACATAAAAATTAGACATGAGTCTTCCCTGTTTTCTTAACCGTAATCTAATAAAAGCAATAATCATACCTATAAATAGCAGTCTATATATTCACTAAACAAACAATTTGTTCTATTCTTAGATACAAATAGATTCTTATCTCTCTCATTCTTAGTCTTTCCATGTAAACAGAAAGGAATTCTCAAACAGGGAGTGAGGTGGTTTGCTAATTAAACATTCTAGATAAGAAGTTAAATAAAGGCTGTCTTCCAGGTGGAGTTGGTATCTTTCCCAAAGAAATATCAAAAACTAAAATACATAGAGGAAATAATAGAATTATATGATAAAGCAATTAAGAAGTAAGAAGATAAGTACTTTATTATGTCTTTAAAGATTTATTAAGAAATGTAGATACTCCTCAACTAATAATTTTTGGGGTCCCAAGAAATCCATAAAATTTGACACTACTGTACTCCAAAAATGGAACTCATGCAAATTCTGTCAAGAAAGCCAAGAAACTCTAACGAGATAGGTCACAGGTTATGGACCCTAGAAAAGAACCTGCTGCTATCCTCCTCCTTGATACATAGCATTAAAACAACTCATGACGATGTATCACTATACCATCTATTAGTGCATTAGTCAACCCTCATCAGAGAACCCCCCCCACAGTGGACAACTAATGAAGAGACTGACAACTGGACAATCTGCAGAGAATAAGAGACTTTGAATGTTCAGACATAAATGAGATATCTAAATATAACACCACACCCTTAATGCTCAGGGATTTATATCAAAGAGGTGGTACAAAGATGGTAAAATCCAGATGTTCTGGATGATTTCAAGGAAACAATGATTTCCAGACACAACAGGGTGAGCATATGAACACTGAGATATTGTGACAGCATGCACAACATCTGCACAAATTCAAGCAAGACAGAATCCTAGCATGGAGGCAGGGAGAGGGAAAGAACTCCTATTCATACCTCAATAACTGTTCATGTTTGATAGCTGTTGGGAGAAGGAAAGTCCATTTTTATTAGTGGTGAGACAACAGGTATATGGCCTACATTCCAGGGAAGGCTGTATGTCTAGAAGAAATGGGACTCAATTAGCTTCTAAGGGATATAGGGTGGTGGGGATGAAGGTAGATGGGTGAAGAGGTGGGTAGAATGCAGGATGATTTGGGAGAGGATATAAATAGGATCAAATTACATTGTATGAAATTCTCAAAGAATTAATGAAACTACAGAAGATAGAAAATGATAAAGATTGTATAAGAGAATGCATATGTCACCTAACTCTCCACTAGTAATTTTGCTATGCATACATTACCACCAAAATTGCACTTAATACTTCTAACCTACTGGACGTCATTAGTCTAATCTATCTTAAATGTGCCCAGAGTCCTTCCATTATAGTATTAGGGGAAAACTAAACTAACAACAATCCATTTGGCAATGAAGCAGTGAATATTCCCAGGAGTCTATTGAGCAATTCATGTACTGAAGGTGAAAGCTGAGTGGCTACAGGATTATAGTCTGATTTACAGTTGAAGACTGCAAGTGCACACTCAAGTTGAAGGAAGACCTTTATACTTGTACTGCTTTTTAATTTGGTTCAGTTTTTTTTTTTCCCTACATGACATATGCTACACTCACTGGTGGAATAAAAAGGAACCTTAATTTAGGGATTGCCTGTACCAGATTGTCTATGAGTAAGGCCATTGGGAATTTACTTGATTAATGATGGATGGGGGAGGGGGAGGGCAATCTACTATGGGCAATAATACTACCCCTAGGCAGGTGTCAAGGGTTGTATGTGGAAGCAAGTCGAGGAGGTTTTGGACAACAAATCGGTAAGCAACATTCTTGCATGACCTCTCCTTCAGTTCCTCCTTCCGCATTCCAACTTTCACTTTCCTTCACAGTGGTCCATAATAGAACATGTAAGCTGAATAATCTCGTTTCTGTCCAAGTTGATTTAGTGTTTTCTCATAGCGACAAAAGCAATACCAACAAAAGAATTTTCATCATTGTCTATTTGAATATTGAGACATATAATTGTGTGTGTGTGTGTGTGTGTGTGTGTGTGTGTGTGTGTGTGAAGAGAGAAAATCATAGAGAACCAACAAAGAAATCAAACCAATGGAGTATTAAATTAAAAATCATGGTGAAAGCTGGGGAGTTATAAGATATCATAGCTATTAATTATCCACTAAAAACATCGAGGAGCTCAATGCATAGTAAAAGAGAAAACTAATTTTGATGTTGAGAAATATTTTTTGTTTCTGGGGATATTGCTGTTCTGTAAAATGCTGCATATTCTATCCCTTTTTCTCTCCTTGTTAGTACCTATCATGTGGGTTCAGATTTGAATCTGGCTGACAAATGAACAGGATTAGAAAGCTCACACCTTTTCTCATCCAATCCTTTTCCTTTCTAGAAAGAGGAAATAGTTCTATGTCTGTGATGAGTAAACTAAATGTTCAGAAAACAAGGATGGAATTGTGAATTTGGGAAATATTCTCTGGAAGCCTAGCAGTGATCTGAGCCTGGCTTCAACCTCATTCATTTTAATTTAATAATTATGGTTTTAAGAAACAAGGAGGTATGCTCTGACTCGGTGTGCACTGCAGAATAGAGCTGTGCTCTGACTCAGTGAGCACTACAGAATAGAGTTGTGCTCTGACTCGGTGAGCACTACAGAATAGAGCTATGCTGTGCTGTGCAGGAAGGGTCTCTCATGCTCCTCTTCTTTCTCCCATAGGCATTTACATATAGGTGCATGTCTATTTCCAAAACATCTGTTCCCCAGAAAACTACTTTTGTATGTTTCTGTCTTCCTCTTAATACTTTACGAATCCTTCAAAAAATGGTTAGGGTGCCTATGTAACTCACAAATGTTAAATTTCACAAACTTGAAAGAAAAAAACCCTGAAGAAAAAAAAGAAACAAGGAATGATTGACAGAAGATGGGATTAATCACCTCCAGATTTGCAAGGTTCCTGAAGTGAACTGGAGAGAAAGCCTTGATGGCAGGGGCAGCTATTGGGATCTTTCAGTATTTGGGGAACTGGGTGTTCTCCTCCTGGGAGTGGAGGCTCTGGTTGTCAGTGATGAGCATGTTGCCAGGAGGGAGGATTCCACCTCCTTCATGTTTCCTCATAGCAGAGATTCTTCAAAGAGAGACTCACCTGTTGGCTCTTTTGTTTTTTCCTACCTGGTTCTAAATCCAACCCTGGGAATAGTATTCATCTGATCTAGTGTTGGGATCATCAGAGCTTTTACACAGTCACTGCTTCTATTGTGCAGTATTAATTTGCTTACCAACACACACAGGTTTCATGTGGTCTGAGTTGGCATATACAAAATAAAATATTAATATTTTTACACCAATATTTAAAATACTTTACAGGCAAGGCAGCCCTGGTCTCAGTGGAGAGCATGTGTGTCTAATCCTGTAAAGACTTGATGTTGCAGAAAAGGAGGATCCTGGGGGGAGGATGAGGTTGGGGGGGGCGGGGAGATGAGGGTTTGGGAGTGTGGGGGAACATCCTCTCAGAGGCAAAGGGGAGGCGAAGAGGTAAAAGGAGGGGGGGAACTGGGAGGGTGCATTATTTGGAATGTAAATAAATAAAATAATTCAATTAAAGAAAGCTTTTACAGAAACAAGGGTACCCTTATGAACACAATCATGAAATGAAAAGGACACTTTTGATTTCAATTAAGCTTTGGAATGTGGATGCTCAGGAAACTTGCAACTGTTGTCGAGGTCCAGGTTCAAGTAGGTTGACTTTAAAATGTAGGTTCTTGAGAACCTACTGGGAGACTAGCTATCACTAGCTATAAAACTCACCATTTATTCTTGATATTGATAAAAGTAGTAAAGTTATGCAAACACATAATCACAATATGCAGGTAACATTTGAGCCTTACAACAAGTGTAAAATGATTGCATTATTTACTCTGCTTTACATGTTAGGAAACAGTCTCAGAGGAAAGAAGTGATTTGCCCAAGGCAGCAGAGCAATTGGTGAGTCAAATGTTGGACCCAGTGAGATCTTGTTCCAAAGCTGGTTCATTTCCATTATGCTGTCGTCACATGGACAGGAATAGAAACAGACTGCCAGCCTCCCTGCCCGTATTCCTTCAACTAAGTTATGAAAGACCTTGGTTTTCTAACCTATGACAGTAATACATAAGACTTTGCTCTCCAAGGTCACTATTTTACTAAAGAATGGAATTTTAATAAAACTATTACAAAATTAGTAGTCAACGGTTGTTTTGTAACTGATAAGTTATTTCATGAGAGAAATGGGAGAAAAATCTGATTATTTGGATTTTGATAGTGCAGATATTATAAAAAGACCTTTCGTTTCAGGACTGTGGAGGGACTCCGAGAATTACTGAAATCAAACTACTTGGTTCTTTCTGGCTTTAGTTACTTTTTAAAATGTTCTTTAGCTGAGAGACCTAAGCCAACACTGGAAGGTGTGCTGACATCCATAATGTGCTACTTGTAGAATGAAACAAAGAAACAACAATACTAGAAAAAGGTTATACTCATGTATTTGTAACTTTTAATTATATTTTTTATTGAAGGAAGGCCAAGTAATAAAAGAATAAATTTATTTGGCATAGAGTGTGATTTTTATATTACGGATTATAGAAAGTTCAATCTTGAGTCTCTAATGCTTGTGTGGTATTTGGTTAGGATAGCATATTGTTTTGATTGAGATTTATTTCTGTAGTTCTAGGTAGGGAAGAAGATCAGTATCTCACATGTTAGGCAAGTGTTTCATTGCTCGACGACTTCAGCAACCCTAAGAGAAGGTTTAAAAGTAGATATGTACAAGACATATTTTCACAAAGTTTCTGCCCTTACCTGTGTGTCCACTGAAAAGGATGCCAACTTTGTAGTCTCAATTAAACCACACACTTCAGAAGTACTGTAGATAACATCAGTGGGAAGCCTAGGTTCTCATTACACACAACTTTTCCCAGATGTAGAAATCTTTACTTTTTTTCCCTACTGTGTAGGACAATCAATCTGTCTGCTTTCCCCTTCCCCCTCTCACTTATGAAGGGAGGTCAATTAGAGAGAGGCATATTTGACTAGGAGGTAGCATACTTGGTATCACATAGGATTTCTAATCACATAGAATTAGAAATGATCAACTTTAGGTAGGGTTCCTTCTATTGGCTTTTGAGAATGTTTTATAAAAATCCATTACTCTTCTAGAAATAGACATTATCTACTTAAATCTGATACCTTGGCAGGATCTCACAAAATGGAAACTAAACTGGTGTCCTCTAAGGAGTCTATCTAGCATGATCCTGAACAACTGGTTCTGTGTGTCACCAGATGTATAAAAGTGAGCTGCATCTCATGAGGTCAGTCTTAGAGCACCAGCTGAGCAATGCACAGAGCAGTCCTGTAACCAACTTACATCATCTTCAGCATGAAGACAGCCACGGTGCCAATGCTTCTGACCCTGGCATTTTATCTCACACAAGGTGAGCAATTTGAATAAACTGAAGTTTCTTATCACACAGCTCAGAGCCTGGGGAAGGGACTTTGATTCCTCAATTCCACTTAGAAAATGTGTGTGTGTGTGTGTGTGTGCGCGCGTGTGTGTGTTTTAAAGTCTTAAATCATCTTTAAAAACAGAAAGGTGTTAGGACTTTTATCTCTGAGAGTCCCTCCTAACAACTTTACGTTAGTTCTGAAAAGCCAGTAGTTTATTTTGTACTTTCCCTTCACTAAGCATCCAGTTTTTACTACTTTTAGATATGAGATATTTAAAACTGACATGTATTAAATAATACATGTACTTTGATAATACATGTATAAAAGAATATTAAAAATTAATTAATAAAATATAATAATAAATTATATTGACTTCATTTTTAAGATCTATAAGATATATTTTCTTATATTTTTATTTTAAAAATCTTAAATATGCAGCTTGCTAAAATATCTTAAAAGTGAATCAGAAATATTGTAGCTGAGGATGAAGTAATTTTGTGAGAGCTAGAAAATGAGTTTTCTAACTTTGTTTGGTTGTTTGGATGACATGGGCTACACAGATTTACCTTTCTCTGACAAGTGCATTTTAAAACACAGAACCTTGGTACAAGACTATACTTATACACAAATATTTTTACCTTCATATTGTCTGAGTGTTTTAAATTATATTCAACTTAGTATAAAGTATTTCATACCATGCTATCACCTTTCAAAGGAGAATGACATGTTTTATTATACAATAAGGTTTTAGAGGAAGTAGATAATCTGGTAGGAGTGGGATTATACTATAGTATTATTTTCCAAAGTAGATGAACGTTCCTAAGTGATTGAGCCTCTAGGACTCCTTGCTCACTGCATTCACTTAATAGGCCACCATGAATCTTAATAAATTCAAGATAATTTGTGGTTTTAGAGTATACTGTCAGTAAAGCAATAAGATCCTTCCATTATGTGAATCATATGTCTAACTTATTATATATTTTATGTTCTTTTAACTTTGGTTTCTGCATTTTTGTTCCAGATGCCTCCAGTTGGAAAGGAAATCAGGTCAGTCCTGCTTCTTCTCATTGAATTCATTCCAAGTTTCCTAAAGAAAACTGATTTGTGGCCAACACCTTCATATTAATTACACAGACAGCATACTGACAGGCACTAATAGCTTCTGTTAAAAACAAAGAAACAAGTCTTTATGGATCAAACATGAGTATTTCTCTCTATGTTTCTCTGTCTTTTTGTCTCCTTCTTTGTAATTCTGTCCCCCCCTTCCTCTCTCTATATTATTGATATAAGGTGTTCTCAAGAGGCAATCTATCATGCTAAAATGATGCTTTAAAACACCATAGACAAGCACAGGAAAATTAACTAAAATAATTACTCTTGTTCCTCTCAGTAGTTAAAAAAGATATAACACATATTTTCTGGCAATTATTATGCAAAGAAAGATGTGTCTGTAGACAGCACATAGCACACACATGTGCACATGTATGTGCATGCATACACAAAATTAAATAAATGTTTAATTGCTAATATATTTCTAATTTTTTTTCCGGAGCTGGGGACCGATCCCAGGGCCTTGCACTTGCTAGGCAAGCGCTCTACTGCTGAGCTAAATCCCCAACCCCCTCTAATTTTATTTTAAAGTACCAGAGTATTCTAAAGTAAACAAAAGACATCAAACTCATGCCTCTCTGAAACATTAATTTTTGCAGCAGTAAACAAAGAAATTAATATGTGGTACATTAAATAATAGTATTAGGAAGAAAAAGAGTAAGATACAGAATATTCCAGGAACTAAAGTTTGTCTTTATTTCTAAACTAATTAAATACACAAAGTTAAAACTTATAATTAAAGTTAAAACATATAAATATGGTGAGAAAACATGGAAAGATGAATAAAAAAAAAAAACCAAGAGAGATATTTGCATCTTACAGCAGCCCATGTAGAAGCAACTATGAGGGCAGAGCCCTGGATTCCAGAAGGTATCCAGCCAGTTGTGATAAGCCTGGTATTGAGAAATCAAAGAACCATTTTGTATAGAAATATATGTTATATGCATTTGAAAGATAATTAAAAAGCTGTGTCTTTGTAAAGTACTTATTTTATTTTTTGGTCTCAGGCTGCTATGCATATTATTGGTTATCATGTAAAGCAATACTGCGTGTGTAGAAAAGTTTGCTCTATCTCTCAAAGGTCATGAACATTCAATAAAGAAAGAAATGAAACAGCTTTTTCTTTCTACCAAACTTCTTTTAAAATGATTAAAATATTTTATTGTATCTTAGTGTAACAAGTTCTTTAAAAGAAACATTGTTATATATTCTTATATATATAATATATATATTCTTAAATATGTCAACAGGATGTATTTAAGTATAGTCTCTATTATTTCACCCAATTCTGACTACTAAATGAGAATTCAAGAAAATAAGGTAGAGTCTGACTTTTAGAGCACTGGACACGTGTTGAAATCTCAGAGCATTGCACTGAATTTCTTTCATATCAGTAATTTTGATCGCATTGAAAGTTTTCTTGAAAAGCACAGGTTTAGCTACTTTCTTACATTGTCATGAAAGGCAAAGGCCCACAAGGAAGCAGTCATCATTCTGAAAAGGTTTCCAAGAACACTCTTTGAATATTGTCCCACAAAGCTTCATGTCTTCCTAGCACCATAGTATCTTGCTGAATATTTTAAACATGAGCCTGAACACCATGGACTGACACTGCTGCTACCAGAAAGGATCTTCTGTACAGGCTGAAATTTGTCATTAGAGAAGGGTTATTATAAAGCCCAAACAAATTTGTTAGCATTCTAATACAAAAAAGAAAGAAAGAAAGAAAAGAAAAAAGAGCAATGCTATCTCCCAGGGCATTGAATGGCAAGTGATGTGGATGGACAAAAGATAACAACAGGACGTCCTTGAGGAGGCTAAGGAACACTTGACCTGAGGTGGATCTAGTGTTCTCTGATATGAGATGAGCACAAAGCAAGAAGAGCAACCTTGGAGAATCAAAAGCAAGCTGAGGGCTTGGAGTAACCGCCCATGTCTCTAATGGATGACAACTAAGTCTAGCTGTGCTCCCTGAGTCTGCCTCCTATAGGTCAATAATCAGGGGTGCTAGGTGTTCCCCAAAGAGAAACACATCTAGTGCTCTCTGTTGTTTTTCACTGCATCTCAGGAAACTTGCTTTGCTATTTAAACCACAGAAAAACACCAGTGAGTGACCCATATCCGAGCATACTGAGTACTGTGAGCAAGTTTCTTAACTCACTCTCTAAACTACAAGTGCATTCTTTAAAAAAGACTGGATCTTTTAATGAATCACATCTAATTGTGGCATTGTGGAGTTGAACTGTGACATTATGGAGTCTAGTCAAAACTGCTCTGGATTGATGTTGTTCTTTTATGATTTAACGATCAAAAGTATTTAGGTTTATTCTAGTATTGTCATGATTCTTTTTCCTAAACATGTTGTCTAATATCTACCTCACAAGGGTTATGATTTTACTGCAAAAAACCCTAGATTATGTAGCCTTTCTCTTAGAAGGCTTTGAAAGTCCTGAGGAATCATTTACATTTGTCAACCTAGGAAGTAAGTTTCTAAACTGGCATAAGAAAAGAAAAGAAAAGAAAAGAAAAGAAAAGAAAAGAAAAGAAAAAGAAACACAGAACCAGATACCAGATCTAGAGACCAGCTGATAATCTGTAAAATTGCTACTTCTCTCTGAGAGAAGATCACTGAGCAGTGATAACAATCAAAGATATTCATGTTAGCAAAATTTCCAAGGGATCGTCTGGTCCCTGATACTATTCATTCTGTTGGTAGTTTCAACTTCCAAACTTATTTAAGAAGGTGGGTTAGACACAGTGAAACTCATTAGTCTCTAGGAGCTACTCAAGCTGTCCTTCTTCTGCTACTTTACTAACTCATTATGGTATTGAATTTAACAATAACCTCACAATGAATGATTGTTGACAGCCTGAGTTATTATACAGCTTTTTTAAGAGTCTGTAGATTCCTATGGTCAATTCCTTGGAAGAGGTGCATTTGATAGTTGGAACAAAAGCTTTATTACTTATATTCTGGTTGAAGCATGTAAGAAATAGGGTATTGTTGTTGTTTAGTGAAAAAATCAAAAGAAAGTATTAACCATAAATTTGGCAGGGTTGATCTAGGGCCTAGAAAACTTTCTCGGTTGGTAGTGAAGATAGCATTTTGAATCACTACCTGCTTCTACTGCACCGATGCACTGTTCACTTTAAGATGAACTTCAGTCCTCGGAAACACACAGTGACAGAGAGAACAGGTTGTCATGCTCAGCATAGGAATGAATACACAGATTCTTCGCACTTCAGAGGCTGTTCCTGTTGACTGTAATATTAAAAATGATCTCTGCACTCCTTTGTAAACTTGAGGAAGGACCAACCATTGGCATTTACTAAAAAAGAAGTCCAAATCACGAGGATCATAATATGTCTTTGAGGATGTTGCACAGATTATAGTAGTAGACCAAAGGTTAAACTGGAAGTCATCATGCCTTGGCCTGTTCTAAGCCTTTGGGAAAGAGCCCTGAATCTTCAGCTTTTTTAGATCCGAAGTGCCTGATATAAGGCTAATGGTGTGCCAAAGGAGCTGTAACTTGCCCAGAGAATGAATCATTATAAAAAACTTGTTTTCTTAGTATTTAGGAGCTCTTGTAAATATTTAATAACTGTCAATATTGCTCTATGAAAAGGAGCTCACCAGTGGTAGAGCGCTTGCCTAGGAAGCGCAAGGTCCTGGGTTCGGTCCCCAGCCCTGAAAAAAAAAGAAAAAAAAAAAAAAAAGAAAAAAGAAAAGGAGCTCACATTCCAGAACATATAGTAGGCTCCCCCGCAGTGTCCGGAGCTAATACATCTACTCTGTTTTAGCTCTCTTCTCCCAGTCTAGTTAGCTATTACTATTGTTTTACTATGTGCTACAATTTAATGTATCAGTTTAGCTTACTGTTGTTGTTGTTATAAATGCTGTCACCATAACAAGGGTAGTAAATGAAATGTCAAAGGTTCTTTGAGGTCACTGGTATCACCATGGGAAATCATCAAGTATCCTTTGTTTCCATGCCTTTTGTATCAGATAAACACTTATTAGGTGAGCTTCCTGCTTTTAACAGACAAGCCAAAGTCATTATTTTTGTGTTGTTTGAACTGGTTGTATACCTTCTTCTTTTATTAAACAAAGTTGTTTGTAGTGCTTCGATGATATAACTGTATTTCTTCCAGGACCCATGCACGAAATTTCGAGCACTGATGAAAAATGGGACACTGTCATGTCCACAAGGCAACAATTCTTCTCAAAGTCTCAATGACATCATTTTCCAAAGTGAATGTATCTTGTGCAAAAAAACACTGTGAGTAAAATCCATTTCCTTGCACATGTTCAAATTACCAGCTAACTAGTCTCTGAGAGCCTGTTTTTTAATTTCTCTTTTAACTCAATATTTTTCCAAACCTGAAAGAGTAAATATACATGTTCAGCAGGCCGTTGTGCCACATACCATAACATAAAATTTGATAATTGCCACCCACATAGAATGATTTAAATGATCACTCAATGGGATTTCAAAGGCCTTTCAGGGAGCTCTCTGTTAATATCTTAACCAGCACTCTCTGTAGTCTTCTCAGAATATGATTCCACTTTGAGCTTCCTGCTTCTAAGATAAAAAGAACTTAAGAAAGTCAGATTCCTTTGGGCCTGTTAAGACTTGATTCTGCTCTTTCGGAGAGCCTAAGAAGATTCCCTACCAAGAAACTGACATGCGTGCCTAGTGGTTGCCAGCTAGCAGAGAGATTTATGCAGGGTGCTTTTAGACTACTTGGGGTGCCAGGAGAGAATCCGCTAGGATTACACAAGGGTGCGGTGGACTAAAGATCTGCCTGTAGCTTTCACTGCCATGCTCAGAAAGAGTAAGTATACTGGAAATTTACCAGGATGTTACTCAATGCTTTGGCATTTACCCAATGTTCCCTAACTTGATTTCTTTCTCTTCAGTGGCAAGCAGAAGGCAGTAGAAGGTTTGAGTTGTCGATTCTAAATTCACAAACCAGCGTATTACAATTCTTTTTGGGATTCTTTTTGGATATTTTTCCTGCTATTAGGGATTGAACCTAGGGCTTCCTGAATGCTAGGCATGACTGACATACATTGTCAGGCCTCTCATGTGATTTTAACAGGTATCCCATCTTCAATTTCTGAATATTATCACAGGTACCAAGACAATGCTAAACTTATTCACTTAAGGTAATTATCCTATAACTTTTTTCAAAAGTCATGATGGTATATGTCAAGGTTTTAATGTGACATATTCAATAATATTGATAGAAAAAACACTGAAAGTATGTTTTATTTCTACTGAAGAGACTGAGGGATAAAGAAAAATGACAGGAAAGCACTGTGGATGAGGGAAGAACATACATGGGCAATTACATTTTCTCATTCATTCGAAAGCTACATGAGAACCATCAACTATTTTAATCCTTTTTTATATATGTGAAGCCAAATCTATGAATAGAATAATATTACTGATAATTTTAAACAAGAATGAAATGATCTAAGACTTACAAGATAGTTTATTAATAGGGCCACTTGCTAAATTGTTATTTTTGTTTTTTACCTATTGATAAAGTAATTGGCTTAGCTGGGAAGAACGGTCTATAGTCTGCTTACATTCCCATTGAGAATGGGCTGTGTAATTCAGTGTAGTCCTTCAAATGTTGCAAATAATGACACAGAGAGTGTTTAGAGTAGCAAGATAGTTATCTTGCTACAGGAAGTATTAAAAGTCAGGTATGTGGCTAAACACCAAGTGTCTTCCCTCTTCTAGTTTATATTTGAGACTCTTTCCCCAGTATTGTGGAGATCACAGAATTTCCCATGCTATAAAGGGCCTATTTTCACTTTGGTATGTCAGAATAGGCAAAAAAAAAAAAAAAAAACCTTCAAGATGAGGATTTTATTCCTAAAGGTTGGCAAGCAATTTTAATTTTAATTTATACTATACTATTCCTTTCTCTTGCTCAGAGAACAAGAAACAAATACCAAGGACATGATGAGGGTGAGGTTTTTGTCAAGAGCCACCAGGGCCACTGCCCCAGCAAAGGTGAGACTATCTGGAGTTAACCAATCATGTTTGCTGCTAAGATGACGCTAGACTCTAGAATTATCTGTTTGTTTCCTAATTACCTGTTATGAAGCCAACCACTTAGAAGGGAGGGAATGTGGCTTAGTCCAAGGGTGGGCTAAGTATCTAGTACAGCTTGTCCATAAGCCCAGCCCATGACCCTACTCCGAAAACATGTGAGGTGTTGAGAGGTGGAGCAAGCCACGTGGTGTGAGCTTTCCCGGACTACTTCTCTTACCTCCTGTCTGTCTAGTTCCTGTAAGAACCTTGCTTGGACAATAGAGATAATAACACACTTCAGAACTCTTATTGTCTGTGTAATCTGGGCAATCTGTGTGTCTCTGGGAGTCTTTATTTTATCAACTAAAATTTTAAAAGCTAGCCACACTGTTTAACATGTGTCAACAGGTCTCGAATCTATTCTCTTTACCTTTTATTTTCCTGGGTTTCTTTTTTCTTCCAATTTTTCTTGTATGACACCTGGAGTGTTCTCATAATTCAACTGGGCTCATTTATGTCTATTTTGTGGGTTGAGATTCAACTTAATATTTTGCCTGAGCTAAGTATCTAATGGTTAAAGGAAAAGCAAATCATAAAATAAAAGGTGGTAAAAAATGACTGAATAGATAAGAAGCATCACACAACTATTTCACTCGACCAGTGCATTTTATTATAGAAAAATATCCAAAAATAAAATTTAAAATATTATAAAAATGAAATAAAAGATTCCATATTGATGGAAATGTCTGTCTTAACCAAATCACATAATTTTAGTTGGCAGGACTTGGTCTGTTAGCAGCTAAGCTGACAAGCACATCACCTCCAAGTCTCCTGTGTTGCTTTTTCTTTAATTTCTTCCTTCTCTTCCTTCTCCTTTGGCCCTGACATATAATTAAAATGATCAGTCAAGGTAGGCACACCCTAATTACTTGTATCATACATGGTCTAGTCCAGCTACCATCTTTCTTGGCAGTGCAACTCAAGAATGAGAAACTCAGCCTCCGCCATAAACATAGTTGACTAAATTCTTTTCCTGGGCTCAGTCAGTCTCACTTTTAAAACAATGCCAGATCAGCCACACAGCTAGCCAATACCTGTGCATCTTTTGTCTATAATTAAAGGACCTACTTTTTGACCTAGGAGGACTGAAAAGTTCTGGTCATTACATTGAAATCCAAGTTTCTCTTCTGAGACAGGGCCACTCTGAAATATCCTTTCTTCTGTTCCTTTTGTCTCCTTGACTAAAACTCTGACATCACCAACAGTGTTCAAAAATATAAGACTCAAGTAAATGAGAAAAAATGAGCAAAGTGTGTACACACGCACACACACACACACACACACACACCAATCTTCACAAATTTATTTATGAATTTGTGTTCACATCTGTAAAGTGAAATTTGTTAAATGTTAAGTAGATATCTTAAGATATAAAATTATGTAATTGTGCCTGCTATATTAATTCTTTTAGCTTGATCATCAGGCTTGCAAATAACATCTACCTGTGTTTTCAAAGCAGACGTCTTAGCCTCCCACCATATAAATCAAGATCTCAAAACTTTAATGCATTTAAAGTAAGAAAAAGTAGAACAAATATAAACTTTAGGGGAGTATGACAATCATTTGTCTGTGTAATATATCGTATACTATGTACAGTTTTAAAATTTAAATGAGGAAAATCAAAGTATGAGTTTAAGATATATAAAAATTCATGAATGAGAATGTCTCTGAATGTATTCAGTTGTTCAATTTGGCAACTGTAGTTAAAATAGTTCTTTAAAATGTACACAAAATATTGAAATAACTATATTAAAACTTTAAAGGAAAGAATAAAAAGAAACAAGCCCAGTTTCACTAAAAATAAATTATTTTTTAAAGTAGAAAACTTGATATTTGAGGACTCACCTAAAAATGCAAATAGAATATAACAAAAAGCAAATTTATTATTGAATTATAAAGGAATAAAATTAATGGAAACAGGGAGAAGCTGCTTTGAGACTTGCAAGTTTTCTGGGACAAGAAATGTGTAATAGGAATGGCAGACAAAAACAACAACAAAAGAAATATTCTTGGATGGACTGTGACCTAAAATAGCTCATGAAATGTGATTTGACCCTCACATGTATACCTGCATTCACACACACACACACACACACACACACACACACACACACACACACACACACACACAAAAAAAAACAAAAAAAAAAAAGAAATAGATATGAGTAGATACATAGTCAAAAATAGATCTAAGGCAGTTAAAGTGCTCTGACCTTCACCTGTGTGCCTGTCTCTCTCACAGATTAATATATCAATTAGAATTATGTTTATTTATCAACTCACATATTTATTGCATCATTATTAGCATTTGATATTTTTACTAATACATCCATTTTAGTTTTCGCATATATTAACATATAGATTTGTTATACCTTGATTATATTTATTCCTTAATTTTGTACAGACACAGAGATACAGCATACAGAGACACACGTATGCACAGGCACACACCAATACACACACACACAGACACAAATATACAGAGACACGTATACAAACAGACACAGACATGCCAACAGACACACACAGACATATACACAGACATCTACAGACACAGATACACATATATACACATTCAGAAACACACACAGGTACACACTTACACATGTATATATACAGGCATAGATATAGACATACACATGCATACAGACACCACATGTACATACACACCAGACTCATGCACATAAACACCAGACACACACACACATAATATACTCATACATACAGCGTTTAACATAATGGTGCCCAGTTGCATTCTTATTTTTGGAAAAAGTGATAATTTCATTGTTATAGCTTAATAAAATCTCATTGTGCATATATACATTTTCTTTACACGTTCATCTGTTGATGTACATCTTAGGGTGATCCTGTCTCTTAATCACTGTGAATAGTGCAACAACAAATATGGCTGTACAAATATTCCCATTGTCCATTGAGCTGAAGTTCTTCAGGTATATGAACAGAGTCATTACAGCTGGGTCTATATGGTACTCTAGTTTTAGATTGTTGAGAAACCTACATCATGACTTCCATAATAGTTGTATTAATTTACATTCTACTAAGAATGTAAAAAATGTTCCTCTAACTGTGCTAACATTTGTTGGCAGGCAAGTATATATAAAACATTAGTGATGGGCAGTCTTTGGCTTCTTACCTCAGGCATTTTATTTTGCCATTATTAACTAAATGGTCCATTATACAATCTACTTCACCATAATATCATATTTCATTATTTATCTACTAGAATGAGTGCTGTTATATTAGGCTTAATGTTTAATAATATTTTGTTAGAAATATAGAACATCTGATATCAGTTATTTAGTAATTATTAGTAATTATGTAGAATTTATCTTGATATTTGTCTCATATGCTACATAAAATAGTAATGTTTGTATTTTGTTTGTGTGATATTTTTCAAAATATCTACAACACTAATCATTTTATTTTTTCTTAATAAGCAGTTCCTTAGTCTTTTCTAAAGTCTGTCATTCTAGTTGGTTTATCTAAAGTTATTACACATTGTGAATTATTTGGGAGCCCGTGGGCCTATGTTAGGTGAGTGAACACACATTCTTCTCCTCCTAATTCTTCTTTATATAATGAACTAATTTGTCACTAATAATATGTCCAGACTGTAGCCTACTTTGTAAGTATTAATATTATTACATCTACTCTCTGCCTATTCCTATTTTCTTGAGTGCTTTCTTATTTAATTTTAAATATTTGTATACCTTATTCATTTTTTACATCTTTATATCTCTTTCCTATTTACCAAATTTTGCAAAAGAAACATGAAATTGACTTATGTAATTGAATTGATACTAGATCTTTTAATGAAGTAGCCTAATAGCAAAATGCTTCCTATAATTTTATTTTTTTAAATGAGCTCAATCTGTGTGTTTATATAATGCACTCAGATCTCTCTCATCCATGTTTACCTCCATTTCTCCTCACACCTATTCTTCTGCTGATTTGTGACACACTGAGTTTAACCATAGTAAAGTTTTAATTTTAATCTTTCCCTGAGATCATTATGTGGTTCAGTATTATTTTTAAATGACTCAATCCCTGTGTCTTCCCTTGTGGGTTTATTCACTACTCTCTGTACTTCTCCTACAATACAACTCGATTTTACCATTTTTCTTAACTATTATCTTCAGTTTTAAAAATTATTTTCAAATTAGTTCATTGTTTTTAATTTCCCAATAGTGATCATTTAAGTGTAATATACTCACCATTGATGTTGTCATGATTGTCCTGAACTTAAAATCTGTATATTCAAATATTTATAATTATAGATAATATCTGCATCTCTCTGTCTTCTTTCAGATTGTAAACCTTTTTTCTGTTTATATTCTGAAAGTATGCTATGCCCCACACTTTTGAGATTAACTAGATTCAAATTTCTGTTTTACAGCTGTTCCTATCTTCCATTATTTCATAAACTCTATGAATTTGCCTTTATTATTCAGACATTTGTACTTCCACTTCTTCCTCCCATTTTGTGAAATTTCTTCTTTGTTTTCCTTTCGCTTTTGTGTTTAAAAAGTTTCCATTGATATTACCTTTGAGGAGGTTCCTTTGCCTGAACTTCAGTTCAAAATCCTTATTTGTACATATCTCACTTTTATTCTTTATATTTTTTGTTACTATTTAGTGAGAACATTCTATTATCTATTGTTTGTTTCCATATGAATTTTACCCTGTTTCATATTGAAAGTATCTTTATTTTTCTGAAGAATATTGCACTTTTGATAAATAATTCTTCTCTTCATTCTGACAGTTTCAATTAACTTGATTTATGGTTTTCAGTAGATAGCATTTTTTAATGTTGTCTTAATACTGAGATATGCACACATTTTAAACATTAAATTCCATAGCAGCCCTGACTTATTTTCTTCCTAATGAACTAATGTTCATGATCAAGTTTCTGGTGAATGGATTGCCAGGACAAGAAATGAGGGCAAGAGCTGAAAGTTCTGGAACCTAGCCCAGTTGGCTGCCTTCCTTCCAGGTCATGGTCCATCTGTGAGCTCTTAGGTGTCAGCCTTGGGAAGAGGTATTTTCCTGTAGGATGTGATTCACCAACCTTGGAGTCTGGAGGACAAGGTGGTGGGATAGAAAATGCCTGCACCTGTCCTGTCACCTCCCAGCTGGCCTTTTGATTCACCCTGCCATCACCCAGCCAACACCTGTGACCTAGTATGCTGCCCTTGGTATTTCAGGTGAAGGGCAATGACCTTGGCTGTTCACTTTGATTCATAATTTCCTATGGATGTTTCCACACCCTCTATAAATGACATCTTAAAGAAAAATAGCAACTCACCTGCTTGTTTCTTTATGCTACAACCACACTTTCTTTCTTCTGCTTTTTGAAAAGCATTGTCCAGCAACCACAATCTTACTATTCTAGCTTTTCTGTCAGCTCTGGAATGGTTGGCTCCTTCTCACTAATGTCATCTCCCCACAAAGATACTCTTTGCCAAAGGATATTTCTGGCATATTGATAAACACTGAAGTCCATTACAGCTGTGTTGATGTCTTTGGTTAATTTCTGTTGCGGAATCATGATCTAAAACTGTTGTTTATGTTTGACCTTGTTAGAATATACAGAATTCTAGCTCTGTTTACAATGCAGTTCACAAATTGGTAGGCTACTAAAAGTCTTAGAAATAAGTAATGAATATTCTGTAATAAATGAGAAAGTGAGTGAAGTAAGATGTTACTTTATTTATTTTCATTCTGCTCGTGGGACCATGATATAGTTTTTCTTACCACTTCAATCATTTTCCCTCTAAGACAATTCTCTGATGTAATTCTTTGATAAATTTACTGTATACTTATAATATGCTTTTTAAGTTGTGGTGACATATTAATCATTACTGGCACATAGCATATGTTCCATATACACTACTGAAACATTTAAAAGGCACCAAAATTTGACTTTCCATGTGCTATAGAAAGTGGGGGACTCTAGTTAGAAGTGCTTGCTTTTAGTTGGACATTAAACTCAAATTACACTACATATTCTTTGTTAACTTACACCATGATAGTTATTGCCAAATCATGTTTCATAATTATTTCTTTGATCCTTACCATGAATGTAGAATGTGGGCTGGCTTTGACTTCCAATTTTTCACACGAAAAAAGTGGGGTTCAAAGAGGTAAGTGAGTAGATAGCAGATCCAACGTCAGAACACTTGTCTTCAGTTACTGACAGACAGACTTGTTTTGTCAACATTCTGGTTTGTCCTTAAACATATCTCATTTGATGACAGCAGTGACCTGGAGATTTCTGCCATCATCTTTGAAAGATATTTAGTTTTCTTGTCCTGACTGTCATTAGAGAAAGCATTTTTGTATGTGCCCTGATGTTTTTCACCTACCTGTGTATCTGTGTGAAGGTGTCAGAACTCCAACAGACTTAAACAACAGTGGTGTGCTGGAACAGAACTGGGTCCCCTGAGAGAATACCCAGTGCTCCTAACAGCCAAGCCATCTCTTCAGACCAGGAAAGCATTTTAAGTAACCACAATATCACAAACCATTTTGTGATCAGACTTTTCTAGTTACTGCACCTACATTAAAAACTTAAGATCCCCATGGCATCAGTAATCGGTAAAATTATACCCATTTTTCAAATGAGGACAGTTTAGCATAGATAGGTTAAATTATCTGGTCAAAACCAGTAAAATTAAGAAGCTGGAAATCTGTCCTAATCCTAATATAACATAATGAAACATTTCTTATGGTTCATAGTTTACAGAGGGTTTCTATGTTTATTATCTGCAAGGGCTACTGATCATTCTGTTGAGATTACAGGCAGAATTTGGCTGATATACAGTGTGCTCAGTTTCACTGAGGAGGGCTTGGCCTATCTCACCCAGACTGAAAGTTGCTGAAACCATACCAAAATCTTTTTGGTTTTTTTTTTTTTCAACTCTAACCCTGTCTCTGCCTCCAGACCACATTTCATTGTCTGTTACTTTGTTAGCTCATCCATATCTACATTCGTTTTTCCTGCAGTGTTCTGTTCAGTGCTTGAAATACTAACCTACTTATTTTTCTAATAAGGAGTCTGACATTTTGATATTCTTAAATTATATCTCTTGCAGCTGAATTGTGAGAACTTCAAGCAAAGAAGAAAAGATGGGGATTTCATCTGTCCATCTGATGCTTCTGCAGTTTGTGGCACAGATGGGAA
Organism: Rattus rattus; assembly: GCF_011064425.1. Taxonomy (NCBI): domain Eukaryota; kingdom Metazoa; phylum Chordata; class Mammalia; order Rodentia; family Muridae; genus Rattus; species Rattus rattus. Next base: position 135,719 of record NC_046156.1, read on the forward strand.
AACGTACCCCAGCAGATGTCACCTGTGTGCTGAGAATGCGTGAGTACTCTACAAAGCAGACATAGTGTCTATGCAACTAAATGATATGTTTTCTTCCCCACAGTATTTATAATTCATTTGCTACGAGCTAATCTCCAACAAACTTTATACACTGTTTCTTTTACCATTTTTTGGGGAAAATGTACACAGTAAAACATTTTATATATTACGAAATTCTACTGAGTGCGATTGTTTTGGGTAGTTATCACAATCTCTGTTAAGTAAACAGGACATGCAGATACAAATGCAGACACATAAACAGATGCTACATAGACACACACAAGCATGACTATCTTCTCTCATCTATCAATGTAGTTTCTGATTATATTCTTTCATGCATAGAATGTTATCATATCAAATAATATTTAAATGCTCAAGAAATTATAATATTATGTAGTATGTAAATGGAAGTATGAATTTTGAACTTCTTTGCCAAGTAGATATCACATCTCACTGGCCTACATTGTTCCTTGTGTTCTTCCTCCACCCTCAGAGCTTGTTCTGGTTGTTAATTTTCTTTAACCAACAAGATGCACACCTGCTCTGCAGCCTGTTTATGACCACAAACTTGAATGAACTGGTCTTTTGTTTCTGGAAACACAATAGCCAATGTTTCAGAAGGTAATAGGGCAATAGTTAGTGTTTGAAATTCTGAACATTTTCTTTTTGAGATTCTTCTCTCACACAATGTATCCCAACCACAGTTTCCACTCTCTCTCTCTCCTCTTCTTGAAGCCCTCTCCACCTCCTCTCTTCCCCAGATCCACTCCCCCTCCATTTTCTCTTCAGAAAAGAGCATGACAGCCAAGCAGGACAAAACAAGATACAGTGAGACAAGGCAAAATCCCTCATGTCAAGGCTGGACAAGGCAACCCAATAGGAGGAAAACAGTCTCAAGAGCAGGCAAACGAGTCAGAGACTATCCACTCCCTCTGTTAGGTGTCCCATAAAAACCTCAAGCTCACAGCCACAACAGACCCATGCCGGCTCTGCTCTGTGTTTTTCCATTTCTACCTCTGTTAGCCCATGTGAACCCTGCTTAATTGATTTGGTGGGGCTTGTTCTCCTGGTGTCCTATATCCCCTCTGACTCCTTCAGTCTTTTCTCTCCATCTGTGAGGTTCACCAATCTCCAAGGGGTGAGACCAGATGAAGACACTGAGTTTAGGCTTTTTAAACTCTGGCTGTGGGTCTCTGTGCCTGCTCTCATCTACTCTCCCTGATGATGTCTGGCACTGATCTCTGAGGATAGCAGAATATTATTAGAAACCATTTCATTAAAAATTTTTTAGACCAGTTTTGTTTGGTTCTACCCTGAACATCCAAGCAGTGTAGGACATGATGGACTTCCTCTTGTGGAGTGAACCTCAAGTTAAATCAGACATTGGTTGGTCACTCTCACAAGTTCCAGCACACCTTTTTTTTTTAACTCTCCAAATTTTATCCCCCTCTTGGTTTACCCTCCAACTGTTCCACATCCCATACCAATCCCTGTCTCCATGAGGATGGCCCCACTCCACACTCTCACCCCACCAGACTTCTAAACTCCCTGGGGCCTCCAGTCTCTTGAGGATTAGGTCAGCTTCTCTGACTGAACCCAGACTAGGTAGTCCTCTGCTGTATATGTTTTGGGGGCTTCTAATCAGCTGGGGTATGCTACCTGGTTGGTGATCCAGTGTCTGAAAGATAAAAGGAGTCCAGTTTAAACTGAGACTGCTGGTTCTCCAATTGTATGGGTGGGGCTTCACTGTCAGTTTTCAGAGAGCATCACATAGGGTTGTACAGGGATCTTCACTGGACCTTCTTTTGTCCTTTCTTATAATAGAGGTCTCAATAAACAGAATTCCAGTTCACCTTTCTGATCTATTCATGACTGTAATTTCAGAGAGCAGCCACTGAGAGTGAGAATTAAAAAATAGAAAACCCAGGGCCAGTGTGGTGGCCATGAGGCATGACAACCTGAGTTCCATTCCTGAGACCCACATTACGGAAAGAGAGAACTAACTCTAGTAGATTATACTTTGGCTTCCAATTACAAGATTTGACAAGAACCCCCCCTTCCTACCCCTCACACTAAATAAATAAATAATAAATAAAATAATGCGATATGATTTAAAATAGAAAAGCTAAATAGACGAATAAGGAACATTCTGTTCTCTAAGGCATGCATTTTTAAGAAGCTACTTTAAATATATTGAACTATACTACATCATAAGTGAAGGCTAATAGTTTAAATTTTAAGTCTCTGATCCATGTGATATTTTCTCCCAGAATATCATATGACTCATCGTGCTATTGTGACTCATTGCTCTGACTTCTAGAAAACGTACAATATTCCAAATGACTTTCTGTCAGCCTATATATCCTGAAAATCTGTTTGTCCTCTTACTCCTCCATTCTTAGATTTGTTTCTATTGTTATGTACATGCTGAATTATAAGCTGCTTCTGTAAATAAAATTTATTTACATTTATGGTTCTAAATATTCTCTAAAGTTCTATTAGATTGAACAAAGTTAATAATAAGGCTTTATGTACTTTTATGAACAATGAAATATAAGTTAGCCTAGAAGGATCTCATAATGTAAAGTATAGACATTAAAAATGAATTTTATATAAAAACTAACAATAGCACCACAAACAACTAAGGACTTGGAAAGGCAGCAACATCTACTGTAAACCTGAAATTTAGCCCCCAATGTGACTACATTTCTTTGCTATTCTTTAAAGTTGTAAACAGGGGCTTTCATTATACCAGCTAAGTAAAGACTAAAATGTAACACTGTTTTTAGGTGTATAAGCAGTTAGAATAATGGCAGAAGGTTGCCATACTGGCAATTGTACCATGCTAATCTCTGTGTCAATGAACTTTTTGATTCCAGGAAAAGCCAGAGCCATGTTGAAGTAAAAAGTGAAGGTGAATGTGGCAGCAGCCACCTAGAGACGGTAAGGACAAGTGCCAATGTGGGGACACTGGTCACAGTGTAAAGCAGTGGCTCTCAACCTTCCTAATGCTAGACACTTTAATACAGTTCCTCAAGTTGTGGCAACCGAACCATAAAAGTATTTCCTTGCTGCTTCATAGCTGTAACTTTGCTACTATTATGAATCCTATTGTGAATATCTGAAATGTCAGTCCCTGGAGGGGTTGAGAACCACTGAGTAAAGGCAAAAGTAGCCATGTTTTTCCACCATAGGTTGGGATGCTCTAAAGGAATAATTTTTACTTGACTAAAATTCTGCATCCTTTTTGTTCACATGGAAAAAGCAGTTAAGATCTTGAAACCAGATTTGTTTACTTTGGTCGTAAGACCAGTAGGCTCTCTTAATAATATTCATTATTGATAAAATTAATATAATTAATTAATAATGAAGAAGAGAAACAGAAAAATAAACCAATCATTTCAGAAGTAAATGGGAACTAAGGTCAACCATTACCTTAAAGTTGAAACCTCAGCTTGGGCACTCACTGTTAGGAAACCCTGAACCAATAGATTAAGGAAATAAGATTTAGATGAAGTTGTTACTTTCTACCTAAGATTCTGTGAGTTTTTGATGTTAGGGAAAGACAAGAAACACCATGAATGTCACACGTAATTATCTAGTGGAGAACTGATCCTAATTTCAGTGATTTGATACTTTCATCCCTGAAGTTGCTAGCCTCTATCATGGTTTAGCATAGTGTTTTAAGGACCTCTTTTCATCAGATATGACATTGGGAGCAGGTTGAGAGCAATGAGGACAGTGATCCACTAATATAATTGTCACTGTTTCTTGAATACATGCATGAGAAAGTAAACAGTTCTGTACCTAAAGGTGAATTACCCAGACTCACAAAGCTGTTTCTGCTTTGTGACCAATACTTCCTCAAAGTGTTGTTCAATCATCCATTCCTACCACTGTTTGCTGTATTCGTTTCTCTCTTCTTTAGGATATGTGCAGTGATTTTCGGGCCTATGTGCAAGATGGAAGACTTGGATGTACACGGGAAAATGATCCAATCCGTGGTCCTGATGGGAGGACACATGGCAATAGGTGTGCCATGTGTGCTGAGCTCTTGTAAGTAGTGTCTCTGGATGCATTTATGAGGAGGCCCCTATTTCCTGCCCTCAGAGCCCTAGAGTTACAATGTCTTCCTTATGAGGCATGTGACCTTTTGCCTTTATAATGTGAGACAATCTAGCTACAAACTGGGCTTCTTGTTTTTTTTTTTTCTTCACTTTACTATAATATTTATAAGAGAAAAATTTGAAACTTTATTTAAAAATGTATAATGCCTCAAAAATTGCTCAATGTTTTATTATATAATAGTTTAAGACTTGGGGATATGGGTTTGAGCAGCTGAAGGGGAGGAAGAATTGACTAAAACTCTGTTTAATGTATTGTATCTAATAACTTAAATGCTAATTGAAAGAATAAAGACAAACTAGGAAAACACTTAAACACTGAATAATCCAAACTGGTCATTTGACATGCAATGCTTTCTCTGGGGACTTATAGTGACTCTCCCTGAGTAATGCCATCTAATTTTAAATAGTGGTATAAAGAGATACCAATAATAATGAGGATTAATAAAGATAATATAATGTCTGGATTCAGTATGGAAGATGAGTGTCATTTAAAGGATGAACTATTGGCTTCATTTTTCTCTGAGTGCCCGGCAAGGAGCTCTCTTATCTAAGAGGCATGAGTCTTCAATGTTCAAACTGCCCCAACTTCTGCAGCTTTTCTGCTTTATTTACTCATTATTTTATGCCCTGAAAGAAAAAAAGAATCTGAGTTTTCCAAAGTGATTTCCTGCAGGATGAGCCTGAGACACCAGGATAAGGCTATAATTGAGTCATTGATGGGGTTCAGAACCTAGGTGCAAATCATTTATCATTTAGGAATAACCCTGTTTTGACATGAAGGCAAACCAGTATCTTGCATGGTTTAAAAGGTTGCAGAGAAGGGTGTGTATGGCAATACCTGAAAGGCTCAGTTTGGTTTCACCCTTGTCATAGCATTGTTTCAAGGCTCTTGGTTCTGCCTATTAGAGAGAATTTTCCTGACAATCTTCTGTTTGTCACTCTAGGTGGCACGCCCATCTGGCTCTGTAGAACAAAGCTTCTAATTGAGTGGCAGTTGAGTCAGGTTCACACCCTTCCTTATCTTTGGTAATGTCTTGGTCTTGAGAATTCAAGACAAGGAAGTGCTTGTCTCCTGTGAGTGGATCAGTTTCAACAGGTTGTTGCAAAGGATAGGAAAGCGTTTAGTGCTCAGAACAGGGTGGACACTGAAAACATGACTTGACCATGTGGATTCTGTTTCCTTGACAGTTTAAAAGAAGCTCAAGCAAATGCCACACGTGACAGAGAAAGCAGAATTCGAAGAGATGCCGAGGAGGTAAATGGATCACTGCCACAGTATAGCAGTTGGGCCTATAGTCATGAATAAAAATTATACTTGCACCTTTGAGGAAACACAATGTGATTGTCCCATACTACTATATTTACTTTATATTACTTAAAGTTCCTGAAATATATTATTCTTAGTATAACTATCAGTACAGTCTTTTGAAACAATCACTCATAGCCAAGGTTTCATTCAAATATACCATTTCTACCCTTGATTTTCTTCCCTCACAAGAGAAAGAAAAAATTATGCACACAAAATTCTGTTGATCTTTTATCCTTTTATTAATTTTTCAGGTTAGCATACAAAGAAATGGGTTGCATGATCGATGATGATGATGACATGTGTATATATATATATATATATATATATATATCATTATGTTTTGGTTTTGGTCACTCAGCCCATTTCTATTAGCCCTCTTTCTCACATGGTGTAATCAGTTTGCTTTGAATACATTTTAAAAACGTTTTGGCATAGTATAAATTAGATAGGAAAAATTCCAAATTCTATAGTCTCTTAAGCAGTATAGCTAGTGGTGCCTTACTCTAAAATTCTGCTGATACAATTGGAGTGATTCACTTTTCTATGTGTTTATTTCTTTAATAAGACTCTTCTTTTTAAAATTCTTGCTTCTTCCTAATGAAGATTACAAATATTGAGGTGGTAGCTTTAAAAATACTCCTAAAATTAAGTTTTGTCGTATCTTGTTGATCTTATGAAATTTCAATTTATTACAAAAATTTCTTTCTTGTGTTGAAGTAAGTAATGCAGCCTTGATGTATTAAAACACTAAGGTTATTAAACCTTTATCACACAGAGAAGAATAACAGTGACTTAGCGGACATGGTTGGTCTTTTGTGAGGAAGCAAAGACACGTGGATTTTGGTTTTTATCTGGTCATGCTCTGGGTATTGTGAGTGGGCCCCAATTTTCATGTCATAAGGACATTAGACACAAGAACTCAATCTTATCTTCCTTCCGTGTTGTGTTTTCACCTCCAATGTTCTTTTTGAATAATACAGGCACACAGTTTGTGAATTGTTTGGTGACGCTTTCCCATAGGAGTGAAAGATGACTTTTTGGTAATCAAGAGTTGACTTTTCTCTTAACAATTCTATAAAAATGAAGCAAAACTCCCAAACTAAATTGAGTAGTTTGAGTTTAGCCATAGTTTACCCAGGGTCTGTTTAACAGCAAACAAAAATGGAAAACAACACATTTTGTGGAGTTTGGATGTTTCAGCCTGACACTCTGGGCTAGCCTGTCACATTTCTCATATATTTTGCGTAAACAGGGCTGTTTTCCAGCAAGTGTCAAGCATGCTAACTTCTTCCTCTTTGTGGCCAGGGTCATTAGGCACAACTGGGCTAAGAAGGACTACTTTTCAGTGATGGCTCAATGTGTGCCCTGTAATTAACCTGTCAGTGGGTTGCTCACAAAAGTGCTTCTTCAGAATCTTCTTGGATGAATCATGAGCTATAAACTGAAATTATCGTTGTTGGTGTTCTGGAAATCATGGAGCATTGCTTTTTATGGCCAGGTTGTTATAAAGTGTCTGCTTTCTACATCTTATTCTAATTTGTTACCCAGAAAGTGTAGGACATGCCCATTCCCCCTCTCAAAACTGATATCTTTTATTGCAGTGCAGAAATGGTTCTTTTTAAAAAGCATCTTGGAATGAAATTTGAACTTCAAATACAAATCACAATACACACTTATCTAGAAAAGTCTCACTGCATAGGTGATAACATCAAGATCCTGTGACTTTGTGTGAGTCACCCACTGAGTAGAGCCACAGTGCAGTCACCAAGGTCTCTTTGCCACCATCTTGGCAGAAGTGCAAAGATTAAGGTCACACAGTTAGTGGTTGTTTTTATAGACTAAGCTGCAATAAAACATTGTATGTTTGTTCATATGAAGTCCTCAAATATATATATATGTATATATATATATATGTAAAGTTTATTCTATATCAAATACTAGCATTCTGAAAGACTAGAACAAAATTATCAAGAAGCTTGGCACCAAATCTCCTTTCCACTTCTGAATATCATTTTTTTTATAATTTCTAGATAAGTAGGGTTCACAAGGCAGGTCAAGGTAAAGGGAGCTACCTTCACTCCGAAGTTTTCATCTATAGAGTCAGAAATGAACAGAGTCAACAAAAGCAGAGTACACATGGTGGCTGAGTACTATCTTGCTCCTGTCTCTTTATAAATGACATTAAATTGATCCATATTGTGTAGCATTAAAATACTTATTTCCGCAAGTTCAATATTTTCATTCTGTTGGGTTTATGTGGGGGATGTCATGACATACCTCCTCTCACCCCTGAGTATTTGAAAAATAAAGAATTACTTCTAGTTTTAGGAAATGCTTGCTAAGCCTTACTGTTTCCTCAGCTCTCTTCCTTCAACAATTATAGTATACAAATGTTCAGAATGCCAAAGAACATGGTAAAATAATTGGTGTTTAGATAATTCTCAATTAGATAGTATTTATGTTTACCATCATTCCCTGATGTGTCATTCTGTGATTATAAGTCTATTATGCAAAGTGCCAAAATTAAAGACCAGAAAATGTCAAAGACAAATGGTTGTATTTGTTTTTGTTTTCCCAAAGGAACTTTGCAAGGAATTTGAAAACCAAGTGAGGAGTGGAAGACTCTTTTGTACCCGAGAAAGTGACCCAATCCGTGGCCCTGATGGCAAGATGCATGGGAACAAGTGTGCCCTCTGTGCTGAGATATTGTGAGCTATCCCTCAGCCCACTGAGAAGGCAGGGATGCAGACCGGTGGATGAATGATAGAGTAGTCAGGGAGGCTTTGGCCACTATGATGCATTTGAGCAGTTTTATGTCCTCCTAAAACCATAAGCCCACCTAGTCAATGTTTTGTGTCTGTGTCTGAGTATAAACTAAATTTATTTTCAAGTTGGAAGGCAGGCTTAAACATCCTCAGTAGGACTTGGGAGTCCTATGCTTTTGTGACCTTTTAATGAAGTAGTCACAGAACAGAATGATATGTGGAATGGCTTTTTCAGTAATTAACTCTTGTAGCAGTGTTGATAGGACACTTTCAAAGGTTCTCTACATTTACGTTATCATCTGGCAATATAAGCCACAGGAAAAGACTGACTCCACAACAAAAATCAGACAGGTTTCATTACATTCTCAGATGCTTTGAGTTATGAACTTGTGTTTTGCTGTTTGCTCTTTTGAGATGAGGTTAGACTGGAACTTATTATCTAGCTCAGATTGCTTTCAAACTTGTAGCAAACCTCCAGCCTTATCCTCCAAACTTCTGAGCTTACCAGTGTAAACAATCACATTGAACAGAACTCCACAAACTCTTTACTACCCATTGTCCAAATAAATGCATTTCTGGATTTTGGATAGATGATATCCCCTCTTCTTGTAGATTGCACACTAAGAATACCCTCCTTAGGAAAAATCCTCCTATGTCCTAGTTGAAAATCAATCTTCATAATCCTTAGTTATGGTCTTCATTAACCATCGTCACAATTGGTAATTATATAATTATTTCTATGATCACCAGTTGAATATTTCTGTTCGCTCCCAGGCTATAAATACTAAGAGAATAATGGATAGGCTTGTTTTGTTTTATAATGTACTTCCAGATTGAGTTCAATGTTGACCCGAAAAGTAGGTACTAACTGAATGATGAGTGAGTGCATAGAAGGGTACATGATGAAGATGCTGCTACTTTTCTTGAGCTTAAAACTAACAGTGAAGCAACACATGGGCCTATGTACACTTACTTACATACTTCAAAACAAAATGAAAACTGTTCAATAAGAAAAAATAAACTAAAATAGTTGACTGATAAAAAACATCATTTCTATTTAGAGTCTGGAATGTCTCCTTTTAAAGGAATGATTTAAAAAGAGGACATTTAAAAGAAAGATATTTATACACATAAGCATGTACTTGTGTGCATATATGCATGTATGTGCATGCAAAATGAAAGGGCCTTCTTAGAAATATGAGGTACTTTAAAAGCACCAGGAAAACATGTTCTCTGTCTGTGCCTAATTAATACTGTGCAAGATGAAGATTCAAAATAATCTTTTTATTATTTTTTTTCTCTAGCATGAAGCGTTTTACAGAAGGAAAAGATAAAGCAGAGAAAAAACAGAGAGATGCTGAAGAAAGGGCTAAAGCTAAAATGGAAATTAAGGTAAGGATTAGCTAATCAATATAGCTGTGGCCTTCATGGACTGAGATGTGTGTAAGCATAGCATTTCTGAACGCATTTTCAATACTGGTTAACATTATCCCCAATAATGAAACTGGCTGTCGGCAAGCCTATGGGGTCTGTTCTAAGCTGATGTGAAAAGGCCCAGCTCTCTGTAGATGGTACTACCCTTGGGCTCCTGGTCCTGGTTACATGAGAAAGTAGTCTCCAGAAGCTATGAGATATTACCTGTAAGCAGTGCTCCTCCAGGGCTTTGTTTCAGTGCCTGCCTCCAGGTTCCTGCTGCAAATCCCTGCCCTAACTTCCTTCTGTGGTGACTTGTGACCTGAGAGTTGCAAGCTGAAATAAATCCTTTGTTCCCCAAGATGTTTTTGGTCATGGTGTATTATCACACCAATAAGAATGATTATTGATTGGTGGTAATCCCTCTTAATCTGATTCCTGCAATTTTTGATCTTTTATGCTGCAGAGATCACAGTTCTAGAAGGCAACCCACTACATTAAGATGCCTCCCATCTCTGTGTAACCATCTGCTTGGCTTAATTTTCATCTTCTATTTTGCTCTTAATTCTAGATCATCATATTCTTCTAACATTCTAATTTACATATGCTTGAACTCTTCATGATCTCTCCCTACCTTCCTTTCTCCTTTCCTTACCCCTTCATTGCCTTTTAATAACCTAATTAATTTCTTTAAATTTAATCTCTAGTCACTGAAATCCACCACAGACCTGGTTGTCAATGACAAAGATTTGATTCTGTTATCCATTATTATAAAGATCTGTTGTGCTCTCGTTTATTTAAGAATAAAGCCTAAATTCCTCTCAGTGTCTGTATACCATAGGTGGTTTTAGAGTTCACCTCATTTTTAACCACTTTCAGAACCTTCCTATCTTTACACAACTAATTCTTACATGGCCATATCCGTTGAAATATTAGGTTTCTCATGATTTTATGCTAGTCACTGCCTCCATGACCATGACAATGTTAATGTCTTCTGGATGATTTTTTTTAACCATACAATTTTCCTGAGTATATCCTCAAAGCAGAGCTTAATCAAAAGTTCTTGGAACTTTTCTGTATCACTTTTTTCTTTGTATTAGCACGTACTTAATTCAGACCTAGCTACACCCATTAAACATTTATAAGACAGTTACTTACTCTTCCCCCTTGTCTAGCAAAGGAAATGTAATCATCTAGATAACTATGAATATGCTTGTTGAATATGTATGCCTATGAATACACTTATCGCATATGAACATTGCTAGGACAGAATTATAATGTTTCCAATAGTGCAAAATCCTTAAAGTATTGCTTTTCACCTTTGATTCCTCTGGCCCAGCTTTTTGGATATGCAATGCTGACACTCACAAATGTACAAATAATCTTACACTTAAAATACCTCATTTTCCTCGTCCAGAAACGATGCAGTGAATTCCAGGATCGTGCAAAGAATGGAACACTGTTCTGTACCAGAGAAAATGATCCTATTCGTGGTCTAGATGGAAAAACACATGGCAACTTGTGTTCCATGTGCCAAGCTTTCTTGTGAGTATAGAGTTTGGAGGTAGTCCAGAGCTAAGGGTGGGTGCTTCAAGGCACCTGCTTTAAGATGCCTTATTTTCTATGAGTTTCTATTTCTTCAATCTGGAATCTTGTTATGAAGTGAACCTGTATAAATATTTGAAATGCTATGCCTTATAGGCATCTCTAATATGATTAGGGCCCAGTAACTAGGCTTGAACTGAGTTAAGTTGCCCACAAACAAAAATACCATACAGAACCACAAACACCTATGGAATTACCTTAAATGTTACTTTACATGCCATAAATTTGTTTTAGAAAGTTAGAATTACTATTTCTCTTTTACTATTTAGACTAATGGGAGTAATATTACTTTTACTGAACTCAAAATAAGTATTTGGCTGTGCTTATAATATTAAAATATTTAACATTTTGTTTTCACTCACAGCCTTTATGTTTGAAATACCATCGATTAACTGTAGATACAATATAATTTGTTTACAAAGCACATTTGGATTCTGTTAGTTTAATCAGTGTATGGAATCATTGGGTTTTACCCATCTGACTCACTTTTGTCATTTAGATAAAACAGGTATGTATGAGTACTATGTTTAAGTGTAAATTTAAGCAAGGGGTACATGATGTAGGAGATAGACCAGAAGTGTGGACAGAGGCATTGGTGAACTCTGATCTTGGCTGAAGCACTTCTGCCTCTCATCTTCCCTGACACTCAAGATGTGTCAGTGTGTTTTCTTAAGGTTTTATCATTATTTAGGTATGAGGTCACTGTGATTCCAGTTTGACAGTTCTTTGGCCATCATTTTCTCACCACGGGCAGAAAGATAATTAATAGAAAGCAAGTTCACAGACCTACTCTAAACTTTTGATGTGAAAAGTCTGAAGATAGTATAGGATGATAGCATATTGGAAGCAGTTTCCTTTAGTTATTACACAATGAAGAAGACATAAATGAGCAATGTGTAGAAATCAGTGGATTCCTTTAATTTCATTTCATTTTAATTTCTTCAGCAAAACAGAAGCTGAAGAAAAGAAGGCTGAAGCTGGAACCAGAAACAGAAGAGGGTCTGAAAAATCAGAAACATATGCAGTGAGTGGGATTCACCCTTAACTCTGTCACTATAACTGGACACATCTGCAAGAGCCTAGCAACAAATCATAATCCTTCAGTCTGGCATGACATTGAAATGAACATTATATGAAACTGATTCATTCTTCTTAAGAGACAACAATGGAAAGTGGAAAAAATTACTAGAATGGAAGAATTTGAGTTTTACTACTACTTTCAACAAAAAGATTTTAGTCTTTGCAAATCACTTTCCAGGGGAATCTGTCCATGTTTGTTATGGATTCTTGAAACTTAGTATTTGAGTTGATTTATATAAAAACATGATGTATAAAAGCACGATTTTAAAGAAAGCTTAGCATTTGCTCTCTGCTGCACTCGAGTGTGTGTGTGTGTGTTGTGTACCCATGCACGTACCTGTGTATGTATAGGTGCATAGGTATCTAGGTTTACATCTGAGGGGGACAACATGGAAGAGTTGGTTCTCTCCTTCTATCATGTGGGTTATGGGGACTGAACTCAGGTCATCAGGCTCAATGGCAACTGCTTTTACCTACTTAGACTTACTCAAGTCAGAAAGCATAATTTTTAAGTCTAAAATATTGCAAAGGTTTTCCCAAAGACTTGCATGTCTTATCATCACCTATTATTCTTTTGGTGATGAAAGTCTCCTATTTTTCCCTCTAGACTGTCCTTTCCCTTATACTGCCATTAGGATAATATAGAAACTACCTGTGTAAAGCTGTCTTTCTTAAAGCCCACACTTTCGGGCTGAGAAGATAATTCACAGCAACAAGTACTGGATGTCAAAATTAACACCTTGAGTTCTGTCTCTGGAAACTACATTTATAAAATCTAAAGGTAGATGTGGTCCTTTGTTATCACAACACTCCTATACAAGATGGGATGGAGAGACAGGAGAAATGCCTGGAGGCTTGTTGATCAGATGGCCTGGAGTACTCCTTGATGCCACAACAGAATCTAAGACAGACCTTGCCTGGACAAGGTGGAAGAAAGGCAAGAATCAACTCTTGAGAGTTTCCTCTAACTTCTATGATGTGTGGCTTGACTGTCACACACACACACACCACCTCATTGGTTATAGGATGTATTTAAATATCCTCACCTCCCTATTTATATATTCTTATCTTCCTTCCAGTTTTTCCAATTTTATCATTTAATGTTTATACATATTTCAAAGTTTAGAGTTACTCCATGGTAAGCCAGTACATATCCTAAAACTAAAGAGAATATTAAGAAAGAAATATTTGTATTTCCTTGACTTATATGATCTTGCCAATCATGTGGTCATTGGCTCCAACTTTCTCTTTGGTCAAACAGAAGCTATGTGATGAATTTCGGAAGGTCAGGAAGAATGGACAACTATATTGCACCAGAGAGAATGACCCAGTCAGGGGTCCTGATGGGAAAATCCATGGGAACATATGCTCCATGTGTCAGTCTTTCTTGTGAGTATAGTGGGACCCTTTGGACTTGTGAAGGGTATGAGGCTTGGAAATCACCATTGGAAGATGCAAGGGGAGTGAAGATAACAATGTATATTCTTTTAGGAATCTCTCAGCCTTGAAGGTCACATTTAACTTGTTAAAGACAAACAAAAACAAATGGAGAGTTTTGGATTGTTATTATTATTATAGAAACAGTGTGGACTAATCAGGAAACACAGAAAGAAGTAATACGTGAGGTCATTTGCATGTAGAATTTCAAAATAATCCAAATTACAGTACACAACAGAAAAGTGGTTGCTCATACCTGGAGTGTTAGAAGGTGTACAGTGTGAATGAGGAGATGCTGAGTAGAGGGTATAATTGAAAGGTATAAAAGCTCCTTTTTCCTAACATGTTCTGGAGAGATTGGAGCCTTTCTAATTCATTATCTAAAAAGAAAACAAATGACAAGTTTGATATTGTAGGACTTTGTGGTCACTGGAAAAGAGTCAAAGCTTTAAACAATGAGCCCATAACTGTAAAGGATCTTTGCTAAGACAATATTTGTTTCTTCATCATCTATCCCCCTTTTTCTAATAGTATTCAAGAAGACAAAGCAAGAGCAAAGGTTAAAAGAGAAGCTGCAAAGGTAATTTTCTCTGCACTCCCATGACATATCTTTGGGCTGTTAAATGGCATAACATTCTAGTTGTCTCACTACCATGTGTGTTTGTTTTCTAAACTTCATGCCTGATGGAAACAAACACAGCTGTAAACATTAATACATATCCTTGCTTCACTTCTCAGAAGGCTAATTTTAGCACAGAAGTTAAAGACTAGTCTGAGAAACAAGTAAGACTAGTGGCTAGTGGATGGAAGTGGGAGAGAGTGCATGTGTATGAGAGAGAGCTCTTAATGCAAAAATGATCCTGATTAAATTCTTCCAAAGTATCAATTTTACTTCATGACTGTTCAAAATTTGAGGGTCATTTAGTGAAAAATTGGAGGGGCCACTCTCTGTAAGGATTTTTTCATGCATTTGTATTTTATTAGATTTAGTTTGTTAGCCACAGATTGTTGATACTTAGAATGTGATGTCTACAAGGATTAATTTACATCAGTTATACCTTTAGAGCATATCAAATAGATAGGACGAGATTCCAATCATCACAATTTGCAATATTATATATGTGTGTTATCATATTTGTCATGGAGAAGTCCTAGCAATCCTGACCCCTATTTTCACTATTGTTTATTTTGACATCATAATCACTCTTAATCTACTTCCTTGATTTTCCAATTTTCCAATATAAAAGAAAATAGTACTTTCCTTAGATATTATATAATTATATAATATTGTATAATATAATATATAATCTATATTATGATTATATCTTTTATTATGTATTTGTTAATATAATATAATTATATGCATAATATGTAATGTAATATATTTTATTTTATATTTATTAATATTGTACCAATGTATATATAAAACAATATTATATAGTCATAATTACATAATATATAATAGAAAATATTTTCTATGACTAGTTTCACTCAATAGCCACTTACAAGATTGACCTAGTATGCTTCTAACATCTCTGAATGTATGAACTAAATCATTATTTGGGGAAAGTTGCATAGTTTAAATGTTTACCTTTATACTAATCCATTTTAAAAATAACTGTTATGCTAGTTGAAACTATATTTTATTAGTAATTTAGGTCTGAAAATTTGGCTCTACATTGTATTTGATTAGGTCAATCCTTGTTACTCTGAATACACTCCTTCTCTCTTCTCTGAATGTGTTGCTCTGGTTCACATCCACTTGCTCCGTGCCCACATAAAGAGCTCCTCCTGAAGATGTGTCAGAATCTCCAGTTGTCAGACTTGTTATTTTTTTCTCATAATTCTGAACACAAAAGCTAGCTCAGCAAATGACCTCAGTGCCTGTAGGAAAGCTTGATCCTGAGGCTCACTGAATTTCTTCCCCTGTGATCTTACAGGTTAATATGTGGTAACACACAGTACAACAAAAGTACAGGAGTATCTATTGGTATCTATCTAAATGTTCTCCTTTATTCTAAAGCCCAATTATAAGCATCCTCACTGATGGTACACTGTTACAAAGGCCAAGACCACCCCAAACTCTTTTTCTTCTTTAAAAATATAATTTACCTTTATTCTTGAGAATTTCATATAGTTTAAAGTGAAATATGATATTGCCCATCCTCTATTTCTCTCTCTACCACCCCTTGTATGCTGTATAGCACATTCTTCTAGCAACTTCATGCCTTTCCATTTTCTGATAATCCACTAAATCCAGTTGAGGTTGCCCATATATTCATGAGTATGGGACTGTGCATAGGAACAGATGTACCAGTGGCTGGATCATCAAAGAATGATTATCTCTACCTCAGGAACTATCCACTGCCAGTAACTGCTCCCTACTCAGTGTGGAGCCTAAAGAAAACCTTGCACAGCTATACTGAAATTTTGACTGACTGGATCTTGTGCAGGCAACCACAGCTGCTATGAATTCATGGATGTGAGGACCATTGGTATATTCAGCAGACAACATTTCACAGTAGACCTTCCCATTCGAGAGCTCTTACAATTTTTTCCACTTCCTCTTTGGTAGAGTGTCCCAAGCAGTGGCAGGGAGAAAGTTAAATGATGATGTTTCATTTAGGGCCAAACATTCAGTCTTTTACTGTAGGCACTTCGAACATTTATGTATGTGTGCTGCAAAAAGAAGCTTCTATTACCAATATGGAAGTTAGCTTGAACTATAGTATAAACATAACTGTTTACAGGCCAGTTTAACAGCATGGACACTTAATGAAGTATCAAATCAAGTTCTAACCTAGATCCTGTTACTTCCTTAGTCACTGGTTTTTGACCAGGATAATAACATAAAGTTCCCTCCTGTTGAGCAAGCTTCAAATCCAATCAGAAAGGAGTTAGTTATTCTATAATAGTTTTGCCATTGTTGTTTGCACCAATGGGTCCATTTTGCCTGGCAGGTGTGTGTTCTAGCATGTGAGTTGAGCACTGGGTAAGACCCTTGAAATTTTTCTTCAAAAGACCATTTAGCATCCTCTGGTACTCTGAAAGCAGGCAACAGGAAGGAAGTTTCCAAGTCAGCTTGAAACTAATTTTCTATTTCTTTTAGTGGTATCTTTAGCAATAGTCTTTCCATGAAGTTGTTAAACTTAGCTAAGAACAATGGCAATAGCCTGTATTGATTTGGAGATGTCTGAGGTGAGGCCTCCCCAATCAATAACTCAAAGAGAGGTATCCCATGCTTTGAATTGAAATTTTTTACATAATAATGGAAACAACATTGTCTAGTTATACAGGGTAATGCTATTCCAGTTACTTTTATAAAATGTTGTATTTTGAATTAGCTTACTCACAATTGGGTTTCCGTGATGCTGTCTTACATTTATCTGTGCTTAACCTATCTACTCCACCTTCTCACCAACTTCAGCCTCAGCCCTCTGTGCATGCTTAATTAACACTAAGTAAACCATCCTCTCTGTCTTGTTGTATATATTCTATTATTGCTCAAATTGTATGTTCAATTGGGTTGTGAGGTAGTGGGCTTATATATACTTTTCACATAGCTTCCCTTGGATTTAGCACTCCCCAATTTCTTAGTTTCCCATATACACCTGTGACCTTCTGGTAAAGTACTTTAACACTCAGTATTTACCCACTCTACTTTTGCTTTACCTACAATATATTGCCTCCCTCCCTGAATGTATAATCCTGCCAAAGACCCCTTTCTGTTTACCTTGTTTCTTTTTTGATACATGATTAAGTTATATATAACATATATATATATATATATATATATATAACATATATGTGTGCATGCATGTGTACATGTGCGTGTGCGTGTGCGTGCGTGTGTGTGTGTGTGTGTGTGTTTGTGTGTGTGTGTGTGTGTCTGTGTCTGTGTCTGTGTCTGTGTATGAATGATGGACTTGATGCTGTAATCCACATATGAAAGAGAATATACAGCACTTGTCTTTCAGGCCCCAAGTTACCTCATTCAATATAATTTTTCTTCTTCCATCATTTACCCAGCTGGTTTCAGCTTTCTTTACAGTAGTGTAAACCATGAGTATGTGCTCTTGAAAGCACTTTGTTCTTAATGATTTATTGCAATATTATTTCTCTCTAAGATTTTCTGAATCATTGAACATTATTTATTACTCATAGTAATAAAGGATACCAGAAAAGAAGTAACTGCTTTTTGATTAATTATTTTATTTATTTACATTCCAAATGTTGCCACCCTACCAGAATTCTTTATCCAATTCTCCTTCTTTTTGTTTCTGAGAGGGTGCTCTACAATCCACCTACACCGTCCCAACCCACCCCAGGCATTCCCCTTTCCTGGGGTATCAAGTCTCTGCAAGATTAGGCTCATCCTTTCCCACTGAGGCCAGAAAAACAGTCCTCTGCTACATAGGTGATGGTGGCCACAAACCATCCCATGTATGCTCTTTGGTTTGTGGCTTAGTCTCTGGGAGCTCCCAGGGGTCCAGATCAGTTGACACTATTGACCTTCCTATGGCGTTGCAATCCCCTTCAGCTTCTTCATTCCTTCCCCTAACTCTTCCATAGGGTTCCCCAACCTCAGTCCAATGGTTAGCTGTAAGTATCTGCATCTGTCTCAGTCAGCTGCTGGTATAGCCTCTTAGAGGACAGCCATGCTAGGTTCCTGTCTGCAAACACAACATAGCAACAGTAATAGTGTCAGAGTTTGGTGACTGCCCATGGGATAGATACCAAGTTGGGTTGGTCACTGGATGGCCTTTCCTTCACTCTCTGCTCCATTGTTGTCTCTGAATTTCTTTTAGACAGGAACAATTCTGGGACAAAATTTTTGAACGTGGGTTGATGATACCATCTCTCCACTGGGGGCCCTCTCTAACTACTGAAAATAGTCTTTTCAGGTTCCATCTCCTCACTCTTGGGCATTTCCACTACAGTTATCTCCATTGAATCCTGAGAGCCTCTCCCATCTCAGATCTCTGGGACCTTCTAGAAGGTCTCTCATACCTCACCCCCAATAGCTGCATATTTCCATTCATTCTCCTGGCCCTCTAGGCTTCTCTCCTGCCCCCTATACCTGTTCCCTCCCTCTCCCTCTTTTCTTCCACCAAGGTCACTCCCTCACTCTGCCTCCAGTGATTATTTTGTCCCCCTTCTAAGTGGGATTTAAGCATCATCACTTGGGCCTTCCTTTTTCTTAAACTTCTTACAGTCTATGGGTTGTATCATGGGTTTTTCTATACATTTTGGTTAATATCCACATATCAATGAGTACATACCATGCATGTCCTTTTGGGTTAGGGTTACCTTATTTGGGATACTATTCTTTAGTTCTATTCATTTGACTACTTTACAATTTTTCTTTATCTTCCAGGAAATGTGCAGTGAGTTCCAGGACCAAGCAAAGAATGGAATGCTCATTTGCACCAGAGAAAATGACCCTGTTGTTGGCCCAGATGGAAAAACACATGCAAACAAGTGTGCAATGTGTGCAAGTGTGTTGTGAGTATACACCCTTATATCTCCACCTAATCATGCACTATTATTCCTTCCTGGGTTTGAGATTCCAAAGTACACCATGGATTATATGCTAGAAAAATCTTAAAAGCAGATGAACATAACAGATGGACATAATACTAAGCTATAAAATAATAATAAGATGACATAATTTTCTATTCACTTATCCTTCTGCCTTCTAATTATGTCATGTGGTTAGACTTTGTGAGGCTATCATATCATAATTGTTACAATACCTGACCAGTAAATCGAATAACCTTTTTTGACTATCTTTACTCTCTACCAGTGAAAGGCATGCTTTGTTAAATGACTTGGTGGAGAGTAAAGCCCCTAAGAGACAAACAAGCTCCTGAAGTTATGCACAAACACTTCTGTCAGTCAAGCTACTCTAGGCCTTATAGGACTTTCTTTTGCCGAGTGCTGTGGATCAACCTGTTGTCAGAGTTCTCTTACATGGGATAATATAAAAGGTGTCCTATTGCACTTTTATATTACAGGCATAATTACAACCCACAAAGATTCAGGAGCTACCTTTTGAATTGATCATAAAACTAATATCCTCCCATGAATTACTTCAAAATAAATGGTTAAAGATTATCTTCGAGTAATGGGCCTAGATTTTTGCACTGTGTCATTCTGCTCCCTTTATCTTCAAAGTATATTTATGTAAGACACAAAGTTATTGATTATTTAAGTCTTCACAGATTGGAGTGTCCTTAAGAATATGCCTATAATTACTTAACAAGAGAGACTAAGAGTAAGTAGATCCATAGAATAAGGAATAGCCTAAGGTTCATGAAATAACAGGTTTGTATTATTTGTTCTCATTGCTGGTGATCATCAGATATGGTAGAGGCTAGCAATGAGTTTTGACATGTTATATGTCAGTAGAAAAGGGCAAGAAAGGGCGTGGGATTACTGGTGCCCCTTTGAATCTCAACATGTTGGCAGATATAGAAGGGAAATTATGAGTTTGATGCCAGCCTAGGCTACACGGCAAAATATTATCTCAAAACAACAGCAAAACCAAACACAAACCAAAGCAAAACCTAGAATATTCAGCTTGTGACAGATGTCATAATGTTCACTGTTGAATCTTATTGGGCATCTATCTTGGCTGCAACTAAAATTTAAATTGTAATATAATGAACTCTTAAAATATTTGAGTCATTGTTTTATAGTGAAGGATTGTTTGTTATTATGTCTCCATATCCACCTTGTTATCATTAATGATATAATAGTTTCTCTGGGAGGGAAACAAACATCCGATAATTTAGAAAAAATGTTGAAATAATCATGGCGTTTTATAGATTGAAGCCAGTGACCTACAAAAATATCATCAGCAGAAGGGTTATACAGTGATGAAAATATGTGCTTTTGCCATCATTATTACTTTTGAGAAGTTTAATATAGACTGCTTTCTTAGCAATATTGTCCAAAATAATCACACCTCTTAAGACAAATTCTTTTTCCTGAAAACTTCTTTTTCCATCTTTATTAACTTGAGTATTTCTTATTTACATTTCAATTGTTATTTCCCTTCCCAGTTTCCGGGCCAACATCCCCCTAACCCCTACCCTTCCTCTTCTATATGAGTGTTCCCCTCCCTATCCTCCCCCCATTACTGCCCTCCCCCCAACAATCACATTCACTGGGGGTTCAGTCTTGGCAGGACCAAGGGCTTCCCCTTCCACTGGTGCTCTTACTAGGCTATTCGTTGCTACCTATGAGGTTGGAGCCCAGGGTCAATCCATGTATAGTCCTTGGGTAGTGGCTTAGTCCCTGGAAGCTCTGGTTGCTTGGCATTGTTGTTCATATGGGGTCTCGAGCCTCTTCAAGCTCTTTCATTCCTTTGTCTGATTCCTTCAACGGGGGTCCCATTCTCAGTTCAGTGATTTGCTGCTGGCATTCGCCTCTGTATTTGCTGTATTCTGGATGTGTCTCTCAGGAGAGATCTGAAACATCCGGTTCCTGTCAGCCTGCACTTTTTTCCTTCATCAATCTTATCTAATTGGGTGGCTGTAGATGTATGGGCCACATGTGGGGCAGGCTCTGAATGGGTGTTCCTTCTGCCTCTATTATAAAGTTTGCCTCCCTATTTCCTGCTAAGGGTATTCTTGTTCCCCTTTTAAAGAAGGAGTGAAGCATTTGCATTTTGGTCATCCTTCTTGAGTTTCATGTGTTCTGTGCATCTAGGGTAATTCAAGCATTTGGGCTAATAGCCACGTATCAATGAGTACATACCATGTGTGTTTTTCTGTGATTGGGTTTACCTCACTCAGGATGATATTTTCCTGTTCCGTCCATTTGCCTATGAATTTCATAAAGTCATTGTTTTTGATAGCTGAGTAATAGTCCATCGTGTAGATGTACCACATTTTCTGTATCCATTCCTCTGTTGAAGGCATCTGGGTTCTTTCCAGCTTCTGGCTATTAAAATAAGGCTGCTATGAACATAGTGGAGCATGTGTCTTTTTTATATGTTGGGGCATCTTTTGGGTATATGCTCAAGAGAGGTATAGCTGGGTCCTCATGTAGTTCAATGTCCAATTTTCTGAGGAACCTCCAGACTGATTTCCAGAATGGTTGTACCAGTCTGCAATCCCACCAACAATGGAGAAGTGTTCCTTTTTCTCCACATCCTTGCCAGCATTTGCTGTCACCTGAGTTTTTGATCTTAGTCATTCTGACTGGTGTGAGATGAAATCTTAGGGTTGCTTTGATTTGCATTTCCCTTATAACTAAAGATGTTGAACATTTCTTTAGGTGTTTCTCAGCCATTCGGCATTCCTCAGCTGTGAATTCTTTGTTTAGCTCTGAACTCCATGTTTTAATAGGGTTATTTGTCTCCCTGCGGTCTAACTTCTTGAGTTCTTTATATATATTGGATATAAGCCCTCTATCAGTTGTAGGATTGGTAGAGATCTTTTCCCAATCTGTTAGTTGCTATTTTGTCCTAGCAATTCTGTCCTTTGGCTTACAGAAGCTTTCCAGTTTTATGAGATCCCATTTGCCATAGATGGCTTGATCTTAGAGCATAAGCCATTGGTGTTTTGTTCAGGAAATTTCTGAAAACTTTTATATATTTATTTTTATCATGAATCGTTGTCATCATCATCATGTGTGTGTGTATGTCTGTGTGTGTGCGTGTATGTGTGTGTGTGTGTGTGTGTGTGTGTGTGTGTGCATATGCATGCATGCGTATGTGTGCCATGGTGCACATATAGACTAAAAGGACAATGTTCAGGAGTTATTTCTCTTCTTCCATAATGAGTTCTAGGGATTGAACTCATGCCATCATCATTGTACAAAACACTTTACCTGCTGAACCATCTTCCTCACCCAGTGTCCAGGAGACTTCTCAAATTTTTTTGCAGGACATTCTCTTTCTTCTGGATACATATCAGAGAAATTGGAGAGTTGAACTTAGTTTGTCTTCTATTGCAGTCTACTAGAAGAAGAAGAGAAGAAAAATGATGACAAAGGGGAAAGGGAGAAGGCTGAGGCTGGAAAGACGAAGAGAGAAGCAGTGCAGGTAACTGCTTCAGGTCACCAGGATTCACACATGCACAGTCTTCAGTCTTCTGGGCTAGATCCCCAGTCTCAACACCCTTAATGATTTTGCCAAGCGAAAACATATATTTGAATCCTCAGGTCTAACAAATTGTCTGTCTTTCTTGTTGCACTTATTTGTTCTTATTTCAGTTTCTGATGTTCTGCAAGCTGGACATCAGGTTTTCCTATACTCATTTCCTTATTTGGAAGCATTCTTTTGTGAATGTGGTAGTTGTGGTGGTGGTGGTGGTGGTGGTGGTGGTGGTGGTGGTGGTGGTGGTGGTGATAGTGCTCTGTCTGTCTGTCTGTCTGTCTCTCTCTCTCTCTCTCTCTCTCTCTCTCTCTCTGTGTGTGTGTGTGTGTGTGTGTGTGTGTGTGTGTGTATGTTGGCCCTCATATGAATGTGTGGTTGTGCATCTCCTGTACAGGGAAGTGGAGGCTGAGTAGGACAGTTACCACTTCCTCTGTGCCCATTGCTCTTTGACAATGCCTTTTGCTGTCCTGATGCTTTCCCTTTCAGTTAGGGAGGCTTGCTGGGCAGAAAATCCTGGGAATTAGCCTAACCCCTTCTTCCAATACTATAGTTATAGACACACAGACATGCTTATCATTATATGCAAGAGCTAGAAGTCAAAATGTGCTATTATTCTGCCTACCCCAAGCTCTTATACCATATAAGACACTGTTATCATTCCTTTGTCTCTTATAGTTACTATGTCAAAATCATGTTTAAATTGAATCATTGTAATAGCATCAATCTTATGTTCCAAATAACATGGTACTTAAGCCTGGCACAGAGCATCAGCTAACGCTGATATCTGATATCACTTTCTTGCTATTTTCTTGCATAACATCATAGTTTTCAAAAGGACTGAGGTGGGGGAAAATTTGGAGTGTTTAGTGATTTGCTCCTCAAATCCTTCTTCATTTGACAGAATCTATGTAGTAAATATCGTACCTTGCTAAAAAATGGGCGGCTCCCCTGCACCAGAAAGAATGACCCCGTTGAGGGCCTGGATGGGAAGATCTATGCAAGTACCTGCTCCATGTGTGAGGCCTTCTTGTGAGTATAACTGCAGCCACTACTCTTCAGTGTCAAATGTAGATGGCTTGCTCCAGGATATTGAAAACACAGCCTGTTTTTCTTTGTGCTGGGTTTGGGATATATTATCATCAAGCCACACACTAACAGTACTTTCATTCTACTGCTTCAGTATTCTGAAAGATACTTAATTATCATCATGGTTGTGTCATGTGCTAATACCAGATATCCCTAGAGTTTATGACAGAAAAGTTCTGGGTCTTGATTTCATCATGTTTATAGGTCACTTCCATGATTAACACAAAAGCAGAGTCATTAGATGTTAACGAGTTGAAATTTGTTAATACTAATCATTTTTCTAATTTCTTTCTGGGAAAAAAGAAAAATCTTTATTCAACAGAACATAGTGGCAGATGCATTTGCTGATTTGTGATGGCATTAATGTTTTAAATTTTAAGTCACGTTAAGAGGAAGAACAGCAACATAGAGTATTTACTAACCTTTCAATTACCAAGCTAAGCCTGTAGAGACACAGAAGTAATAGGATATTCTACATGAGATTTTTTTCTGTTTAAGATATTATGCATTGATGTTAGAATGAATTCTCATTCACACTTCTGTTGTAGCCACCAAGAAGCAAAGAAAAATGAAGCTGGCTTCGGAGCAAAGGCTAAAAGAGAAGTTAAGGTAGTTATCCTGGGATGCTCAAAATGCATGAGAAAGGTCAAGTTTTGCCATTTTGCTGTAACGTCACACACAGACTTATTAAAGGCTATGGCTTAAAGGAAATGTAGGCTATGTATTTCAGAGCTTGACAAGACTTTTTACCTAATTGTATATTCAAACTAGCTTACGAAGCAGCCATGCATCCTTAGTTTTTTTTTTAAAGATTTATTCATTTATTATATATAAGTACACTGTAGCTGTCTTCAGACACACCAGAAGAGGGCATCAAATCTCTTTAGAGATGGTTGTGAGACACCATGTGGTTGCTGGGAATTGAACGCAGGACCTCTGGAAGAGTAGTCGGGTGCTCTTAACCGCTGAGCCATCTCTCCAGCCCGCATCCTTAGTTTTATCTAACTATCTAGCCACCAAATCCTGTTCATTTCATGGTCATGTAACCTCTGCCACTACTACCATCTACTCAGTTGTAGCTATATAAACAGTCATAGGTTTGCAAACACATTAGTATGTCTAGATTCTCTTGAATCTTTATTCACAAATATCAGGGACATGGAAGATGGGTGGCCAAACTTTGATCACAGTACACAGCCTCATATTTACTTCATTCTCAGATTTGCAACAAAAGTTTTAGTGTAGAGAGAAAGACCATCTTGATTGCAAGATTGGTGTTTTATTGGTATTAGCCCCTGTATTTCAAAGTTCTTACAAAGAAGGAAGAGAATTTAAATGTAGAGATCCTGATCCTAAACCTAGCATTCTTCCTAAAACAGTTTTGCTTTACTTTTTTCTCTTTTTGTCAGGATTGGTAGAGAAATGGTTAAAATGCAGCATCCCTTAGAAATATTTTGTTGGGTCAGAATGTCTACCTCAAGTTAACTTACTACAGTCAGTGCTAATTTCTCTGCCTACATCAAAGGTCATGAGAACTAAAATCAAATCTCTTGAGAGCCACTGAGTTTTCAACCTATAGGATTACTTGCTTACAGTTGAATTGCAAGTAACTGTGAATCCAAACTGGAAAAATGTGAGTGATTTAAGCTTCTAGTGTCTTCAAGAGAAAGTCCTTCAGTATAATGTGGGTCTCACCTTCACATTAACTTCAGCAGACAAGATGTATTGCTTATTGTGTTTCTAATTATGAACAACTAAATGAACATTCAGTGAACACAGAAGAAGAAAAAAGCTAGGTGGAAAATATATTATCTTATCCTTGTTGCATTTCAAGTTGAGATGAGGATTTAGAAGAAAAATAAAGTCACTCATAACTGCATTTATAAACAAATATTGCCTCATACTGACCATTATTTAAATCATGAAGGATAATCTTATTTCCATTCTATAAATGAGGCATTTCAACCAAAAAGTGGCAAGAACCCTCATTTAAGCTTCCTTGCCTGGAAACTGGAATTCTAACAATATGGCGTAGCCAAGAGTAGTACTTGTCAGAATATACTTGGGATAGTCTTCTACACTCCTCAGGAAAGACAGACAATCAGCACCACAGATCATATCAAACTCATGCCATAAATAGAAAAACTGCAGTGTCTGAGCATTCATGGCTCTTAAGAAAGAATATTGGGGGTCATAGGAGACCCTGCTTTTCTAAGATACAGTTGCACATGCTTTGGTGTTGCATTCCTGTCTACTCCCCCAACTCCGCTAGGAATGTGTCAAGGTCTAAGATATGGAGTTGTTTCCAGATGAGAATCTACGAGCGACTCTTTCTCTTACAGAGTACTTCTGAGATGGTTAAGCAGATTATATCCTCAGTCCTAAGCTAGGTATAGAGGTTTCCAAAGTCATTTATTTTAATAAATTGACTTAAACAGTTGTTGAATGGGAAAAAGCTTTTTTTTCCCCAAATATTGAGAAAAATCTAATTTGGAAGAAGAAAAATACTCCTGATTTTTCTGAATGAAATAAAATATTTCATCTTCATAAGCTGGTCTCAAGGAACCTACTCATCTTATTTTATCAATTTAGGAAAATAAACCTAAAATATAGGAATCTTATAAGATTTGTTAGGGTTCTTTTCCAATACATCTCAAAGTAGTTCTGTAGCTGACTTGTTGCAACTATCTGGTAGAAATGTCCTTTGCGGGTGAACCATCTGGATTGTAATGTAATGACTGCAGGCCTTAAAACACTAGAAATCTCAAAATATCTTTATCATATATTATTTCAAAAGAATCATGAAAATAGGAATGACAGAGGAACTTTGAGGTTTTCTTTAGAAATATGAAGTGTTTGACTTTATGATAATGTATGCTCTTTAATTGCATTATGAGAGAATATAGATGACCAATAGATCCCTGAGCAAGGATTATGCCCAAATGATCAGAAAATGTAGCTTAAGGATAATGAGATGACTCAGCAAATAGAAGTGGTTGACACCTAGCCTTGTAAGGAGTCCAATTCTCAGAATCTGTATGGTGGAAGGGGAGAACTGACTCCTTTAAGTTATCCTCTGAAATCTCCCATGTACACACATGTGCATACACATTAAAGAAGTAAATGTAAATAATATATAAAGAAAAATCCAGTTTATTAAGAGAATCATACATGCATGTGGATCCAGGGCTCAATTTTAAAGTGGATGAACCAACAAAGCCTTTTATATGTCCTTTGTGCTTGGTAGGAATTAAACAATAAAATCAACAGAGGGAAAAAATCCTTTGGTCATTTTTATTTCCTCTCCCAGGAAGTGCCAAATAAGAAACCAACAAAATGTTATCAAAGAAAATATGTAGACCCTTATAATTCTCGTCTACTTTTAGGTTGATTGCAGTGAATTTCTGACTCTTTTAAGAGGTGGAGAACTCTTTTGCACACGAGAAAATGACCCTGTGCGTGGCCCAGATGGCAAGACCCATGGCAACAAGTGTGCCATGTGCAAGGCTGTCTTGTGAGTACAATACACAATGCAGTTCCTACTATGAATTAGGAGAGGCGAAGAGGCAACTGGCCTGAATGCAGACTTATGCATATATAATACTGTGTGTGAGAGACACACAGTGCAGTTCCAACTGTGATTTGGGAGATTGGGAGAGACAACAAACCTATAGACTTACACATATAGAATATTGTATACGATAGGCCCACAAGGCAGCTCTACTGTGAGCTGGGAGAATGGGAGAGCAACGAACATGCAGACTACACACAAGACACACATTGAAGTTCCTGCAGTCTAGAGATGGGGAGAGGCAACATGCCTGCAGACTTACACATATATTATATTGTATACGAGAGACACACAATGCTGTTTCTATTGTGCATTGAGAGAGTGAGAGAAACTGGCATGCAGAATACGCATATATAATTTTATATATGAGAGGTACTTAAGGCGATTTCTACTGTGAGTCAGGAGAGTGGGAAAGGCAACAAGCCTGCAGACTTACATATATATATATATATGTATATGTATATATGTATGTATATATGTATATACAATATTATATACAAGACAGCCCCTACTGTGAGTTGGAAGAGTAGTAGAGACAAAGAACATTCAGACATAATTGTGCGAGTTATGTAATTAATTCAGTTCTTACAATGAGTTGAGAGAGTGGGAAAGGCAACAAGTATTCGGACTTACACATATGTAATAATGTGAAACACACAAATGCAGTTCCTACTGTGAGTGAGAAAAGTGGGAAAGGGAATAATTGAGGTAAACATACACATATGTAATACTGTACCTGATATTACTTGAGAAAGAAATGACTTTTCATAAAGTATATTCAGGTGGATCTCTTTTCTTCATCTCCAATGTTTATAATTCTAGAAAGAGATAGCATACTACTAGATTATTGCATTTTTATTAGTTCTCTCAGTAGATAATTCAATCTTTACAGATAAAACATTTATCTATTGTCAAATAGATTTCTTCTATGATTTATCTTACAATTCCATTTAGGAAAGAGATACATAGGTTTTATTGATCACTCTATATTCTTAGAAATATCATATGTCAGGAAAACATAAGTGATTCTTCACTCCAAGTTTAGAAGTCCATCTAAAATATGTAAGTCATTTGAGACATTTACTGAAAACCTATAGTAATCAGTGCATATGATTAAACAAAACTGAATGAGATCTGTTCTTTTCAGCGATCATACAATTGGGTTTCTTAAACCTTTGCCACTCACAACCTCTTTTCACTGAGAAAATTTTATTTTGTCTCTGGATATGGAAAACAAATATGTAAATCAAACACTTATAATTATCATAAAGAACTTTAAATAGAACAATTAGTTACCATTTTTAGTAGAGAAAATCAAATAAATGGACGATATTGTTAGACTGTTAATTCAGTATTAAATCTTGGATAAGGAGTTCATATTGCAGGACACAAAACATTTTAAACTTCTTTCAAAGTTGGTAATATTTTGATTTTATAATCATAAATGTTGAGAATGTAGTTTTGCATATTGAATATTAAATTGCAGAAGTATACTTGTAGTCATTTCTGGAATTGGTGGAAATTATATTTTAATCTGAAGATAAAATTTATTTGAATATTATTTTATGAAATACAAGTCAGCAACTCATAGAGTGATTTCTAAAAGGCACAAGTGGTCAAGGTGAAGGCAGGTGATGATAAGGCGATATTAATGGGCAACAGCGATGCAAGCTGGAAGAAAGAATATAGTTGCAGGTGACTTTGGTGTTTTGTTTTTGAAAAGCTAACAATATAGGAAGATCTTGCTTGTTAAAACCTGACTATATTTGAGTCCTTTTATACATAGAAAAGGTTTTAAGAAATAAAGCTCAATGTTCTGAGCAAACATTTAGGAAACACCAATGAGCTAGTAGTTGAGAATATGTTTTTCTAAGTACAATGAAAACTCTGCCAAGCACAGGACTCCACACAATCCATCTGGGGTGTTTTCAGAGAAGAGAGCCTTTAACAGATGTTAAATAAACACTGATAACCCACCTAGACCCAACTGAGGTGTTTGATAGGTTGGTAGAAATGTGTTCTTTCTTCAGTAAACTTTCGTTCATTCAACGTTTTAACTTTCAGTGAGAAAGAAAATGAAGAAAGGAAGAGGAAAGAAGGGGAAAACCAGAGAATTGCTGCAGGGCAGAGTTCCGGTGGTGGGAACCAGAAAGCTAAGGTGAGAGTTAGTCCTGACTTTCACTGCCAGAGTAGGCTAAACTCATTACAGTGGGACTGTGCCAGAGCGCAAAGCCAAGGGAAAGGCAGGGGTGCTGAGACCAAACAAGTCCTTGGAAGAACAGTGTTCCACTTCCGCCTGCCGGCTCAAGGCATTAGCACTTTCTGCTCCTGTGTGACTCTTGACTTCTTTAGATCTGGAAATAATTAAAGGCAATGAACCTACCCAGTCTCCTGATCCTGTGTTAGTACTCTAATCCGTGTGACAATATTCATGTTCATCAACACCTTCACTTTCTTTCACCTATTTCTTATTGTTGTAGATGAAGCTAAGTCTTCGAATTAACTTTTCTACTCTCCAAGGCAGGACAGTATGATAAAACAGAGCAGACTGTAGTTTGTACAATTGGCCCCTTTACCATATGGACTTGTGAGACTTGAAGTTACCACATATCTCTTATAGCAATGTTCTTTTAAAGAGATAGAAGAAAATAATTTAGGTACCATGAGCACATTTGAGATATTTTACAGCATCAGCATGACACCATTGTCTGAGATACAGCACCATTTCATGAGATTTCTGCTGCCCATTTAGCCTTTTTTATGGCCTTGGAGAAACCCAGGCCATCTCTGTATACTACTGTAATAAAATATACTGCCTGTAATAAAATCTGTCTTTTCTGTTTCTTTCTAACTCTTCTGCTTTAGGATGATGAATTGTCACTCTTAGGAAGTAGACATGTTCAGGCTGGTTGTGTATCTTCCCCAGACAGTGGAATGTGTCTGATGAACATGTTGCCTTATTCTGGGGCAGGAGTTACAAATGATGCCTAAATAAACAAAGGAAAGACGGTTTCATTGAAACATACATGTGAACAAGCAGACTTGGTCTTTGGTACACAGTTTTTTGAACCTTGATCTGTGCTATCAGACCTTAAGCACTTTTCCCTGTGTAAATAAAGCTAGGAAAACCAGCCCCTTACAGTTAGAATATAAATGAGTGCAGCTTTGCCCCTTTCTCTGTGGACAGCAACACTAGGTGATGAAATAATTACAAGAGTGAGAGAAAGCGTGTTTCTGATGCTGGTCACCCTATGAACTCAGTAATAATACAATAGAATGAATAACTATATGGCCGGTTTTCTTCTGCCTTTTCAGGATGAATGTGCTCAATATTGGGAAAGCATGAAAAATGGAGAACTTAGCTGTACTCGGGAGAGTGACCCTGTACGTGGTGCTGATGGGAAACCATACAACAATAAATGTGTCATGTGTAAAGAACTACTGTAAGTGCTTTTCAGAGCAAGTGTGTCTAAAAAACAGCCACACATTTCTTCTGAATTAAAGACATGTCTTCTTTTCCATGGTTCCCTACAGGAAAATTCTTTGCATTAACCTCGATGGTCTTTTTGTTTCTTATATTTCCTAAGAAGCATAAGCCCAAGGGGATCAGTTTATTAAGTTGTTGATTGTCCTCTGTTTGCCATCATAATTCTGTGACCTCTAAATGCCATCAATATAGAAAGTCATCTACTTCCTTAACCTAGTGAAATTTAATGATCATCATTTGGAATAGCTGACCAGTGTTTAAGAGAGCTGGTTTCTTGTCAGGTGTATGAAACATACTTAAATACAGAAACAGGGGTTGGTTACTGCTATCTATTTTCCCTTGGTGAATGGTTTTATTTTATGACATAGTTCAGCTGCTTTGATTCATCTTCTTAGGGTTAGCCCAATGTATAAACTGAAATAATCCTAGGTAACCATGAACATTTTATGAGTGTTTTGAGTTGTGGCACTTAGTTGACACGCGATTAATAAATACGTAGTTTCTTTCTGCCATCCTCAAGGGATAACTCACGCATTCTTCACTTTCCTGAGGACTATGTGAGGAAGTCTTACTCAAATGCTGACATGCTTCTAATGAGAAAAGTGGAATTTACCTTCTTAAAAGTCTCATGCAGAATGGACTTGAGGGCTCAACATAGAATCCAGTTTTTCTGTATACCAGCCTAGAGCATACTCTGTGTTATTATCATGTGTGACATATATTGTTGATGGGAGACCTGGAGCTGTCTGGCCAGTGGCCTTCATAGATCCTCCTGTCTCTGTCTTCCCATTGCTGGGATTATAAACATCTGCCTCCTCCCTTTTGATATGAATGCTGGAGATTTGAACTCTGGTCTTGTGTCTGTGAGACAACAATTTGCCAACTCTCTAGGGAATTACTAAAGGTTTCAGACCAGAGGTATAATGATAATTAGGATTGCTCCATGCTGTGGCATTGTAGGTATTCTCTATTTTCAATGATTAATTTTGTTTAAAAGTTATGGCCTACATTTGTTTGAATTTCTGATTTCTTTATTTTTTTTGTAAAATCTATTTGGTGCCATGCTCTAAGAAATAATAACATGATGATTTTTTTTATCTCAAAATCATGGAACATTGCTCTAAGAATGTGAACTAAGACTAGAGATGAGTTTAGATACTAACTGTAAAGACTGTAGCCAAATATGATACTGAATTTTTGTTGAAGGGAGTCTTACCCTAGAATCATAGTAATAGGAAAGGCTATAGCTCTCAAAGAATAGCTATAGAAGGTGCCCCAGGCCCTTTATCCTTGCATTTGTGCCAACAAGATGACTATCCACCCTTTCTCTCATAGGCGGAGAGAAATGGAGGAAAAAAATAAAAATTCTGCCTCAAGGTCAAATGGGACTGAAACAAGAAAGGTCAGTCATTGCTGAGGTTTGGATGCGACTTTGTGGTTTATGCCATCAAAAATATGGGAAGAAGTTATCCACATGGTCAGTGGACATCTTCGATTTAGGATATCAAACTAACATAGGATGTTATGTTGATGCTATAAAGTTACTACAGATAACGGTTCACAATAACGCAAGCTACTGCCCTTCATTCCTGGAGATGAGAGGTTTAAAATGACCCCACTAAAATCAAGGTTTAGGTGGTGTTCCTTTGTGGAAGCTCCCAGGTAGGATGTTTCTTCTCCCTCTCTGACTTCCAGGAACTATCTGCCTTCATTGATTTGTGGCTGACTTTCAGCCACTATCCTTACTCAATCTGATTTTCCTTCTGATACCAATCCCTCTGCTTGAACGCAAACTTTTGTGATTACAATATGTCCTCCCTGTTAATCCTGACAAGTGTCCCCACTTCAAATACTACTGATTTTTTACTCTTAATTCTGCAGTTAGTCATAACTGATAAAGCAACCTATTTACAAACTGATAAAGCAAACATATTTACAGGAGATGAATGATCTCCTGACATAGTCCTGGCTACCTCTGCAAGGTTAAGTGACTGTGAGACCTTTGAATGGAAATCTTTGTAAAAATACTATATAAACACAGTATGTCTGATTATCGTCCCTTATATATTTTCAGGATGTATGCGACCAGTTTAGAAGCCAAATGAAAAATGGGAAACT
The DNA here is from genome assembly GCF_011064425.1 of Rattus rattus. NCBI lineage: Eukaryota > Metazoa > Chordata > Mammalia > Rodentia > Muridae > Rattus > Rattus rattus. The sequence continues at coordinate 168,865 of NC_046156.1, forward strand.
CCTGTGCACTCGGGAAAGCGACCCTACCCGGGGTCCAGATGGCAAGACCCATGGCAATAAGTGTGCCATGTGCAAGGAGAGATTGTAAGTTTTTTCTCCAACAGAGGGGTGCCGGGCATCCAGATAGTATAATAATCACCTTGCTGCAGGTTGAGCAGAATAGCAACTGTTGTAGAAGTGAGTCCTGTAACTAATGAGATATTTATTCACTTTAGTAGAAATGTTTCTTCCAATTCTTTCTCTCAGGGAAAGAGAAGCTGCTGAAAAGAAAAAGAAAGAGGATGAAGACAAGAGAAACACAGGAGCAAACAAGAGCGATAAGAAGGTAATATTTCAGACATATTAATGTGAATTTGGGGTGGCTCGTGCTTTGGAGAGATGGGTGATGCCTTTGAAGCTGGCATGATATTATCTGTCAGAAAATGATCTTTATTAGTAGAGATGCACCTATGGGAGCCACGGTCAGGCCACAATGAACTAGGTGAATCTTATGAGGGAGGATGCCTCATGTCAGACCGTGAGGTAGAAAAAAGTTACAGACATTCTAAAACCAACCCATTAGCTTACAAAGAAGCCTGCTACATCAGACAGAGTGAGAGAGCTAGCTGACTAAGGATAGGAACCTGAAAGAGACCATAGGAGCCAGAGAGGTAGAGACAGCTCTAAGGTTTGGGAATCCTGGCCACTTCTCAAAGCCAATATCAGGAGAGGTATCAGAGTTGTCTGGTTGGAGTGGCACACATTTATGGGAAAGTTTTTGCCATATGCATAGGAGACAAGGTGCAGAAACAAAGAAGCACATATTTTACACATTTAATTTGCCTGTACAAAAGTTAAAAGGCCAGAGTAACCTCATGTGAGGTAAATACCAGAGCCAGTGAGGGAGGTATGGCCTAATCTCTGATCTCCTAGACTCTATGACTTAGGGTAATGACCATCTTAAACCACAGGACCACCCAAAGGTTTGTTGTAAAGGGAATTCATTTAACTGCTATTTGAAATCCCCATTCTTTTTCAGTATTAGATAGTAAACAAACAAACAAACAAAAGATATGACTAGCTCTGTCAAGAATATAGCATGTCGGGGTTGGGGATTTAGCTCAGTGGCAGAGTGCTTACCTAACAAGCATAAGGCCCTGGGTTCGGTCCCCAGCTCTGAAAAAAAAAAAAAAAAAGAATATAGCATGTCACTTGAAGTCCTAAAACAACACTAACACAACAACACTGCGTTAAATCCACTGGACCAGCAACAGTTATCAAAGTGTTGAGACTAGCCACACAGTGACTATCGTTTGAAGCTTTAAAACTCAATTGGGCCAGGGGAAGGAGCTGGGCTTGGGATTCTGGGAGGAAAAGCAAAGCACCAAAAATTTCAGTCAAGAAAACAAGTAAATTTGAAGCGTGCATGGTAATATGGCCCTTTACTGCCACCTAGTGCTGTTTGGGGCTTTATAACTAGTGCTCACCTGTTCACACGGACAGCACAGAATATTCATTACTATACAGCGTTATCTCACCAATCTGAAATCCAATCAGAAAGATGAAATTGTAATTCTCCATAAATATAAATTATTGCTTTTAATTTTGCTAAAGGAGAATAATGGATTTCTTCATGTATGCCAATCAAAATAAGACTATGTCTAACCGATACACACACACACACACACACACACACACACACACACACACACACACAACCATATCTTGTCCATTGTTTAATATTACAACTAAGAAAAGCTCAAGAGACAGAAACTAGACACAAACAAGATCAGATCAATTCCCGAAAGCTGGCAGTAAAATAAAAGTGGGTGCTAATATTCATATTCATGTATGCAATCCTGTGAGCATCTGGAAAAGAAAATAATTCTAGCTAATGTTTGTGAGACACGAAAAACAGTGAATAGATGTTCAACTCCAGAGATAATTTTAAAAATTCAGTGTATTAAAAATGCATGTGATTGTCTGTGGGTAGACAAAAGCAGTTCTAAGTCACTGTCAGTATTTTAAAGATGGTGTCTCCAAAGGTCTCTTTGCAGTTAAGGGAAGTTCAAGGTAAAATCTCATGGGATCAGTTTCCTTGACAATGTCTTAAGGTTATTTTTTATTTACAGAAGAAAACAGCTTTATATTCTTATAAACTAATGACTTTGTTCTCTGTCACGTAAAAGTAAAGAAGTAAAAATTAGGAAACTCTCTGGCAGTGGGCTCCTGGTCACAAATCCACTATTTATTTTGATTATTTAATATTTCTGGGCCTTTTATTTTTTATTAGATATATTTCTTTACTTACATTTCAAATGTTAATCCCTTTCCCTGTTTCCTGTCCATAGCCCCCATCCCATCCCCCTCCCCTATACGGGTATTCCCCTTATCTGTCCCCCTTACTGCCCCTCCATATTCCCCTGCACTGGGGGTCCAACCTTGGCAGGACCAAGGGCTTCCCCTTCCACTAGTGCCCTTACTAGGCTATTTATTCATTGCTATCTATGCAGTTGGAGCCCTGGGTCAGTCCATGTCTTTCTAGTGGTTTAATCTTTGGGCCTTTTATAAAATGTAAAACAAGAATAATGGATGCACATCGCATGAATCAACATGCAATGCACATGATAGAAAATATGTTTAAGATATGATTGTGTAGGCAAGCTAGATTATAAAGTAATGGTATTTGCCACCATGATTGAAACTCTGATTTGGATCCCCAGAATTCATATAGTGAAATGAGAGAACCAGCCAGCTCAATATTTTTAGTTCATTCTATATTTTTGCTTGCTTGCTTGCTTGCTTGCTTGCTTGTTTTTGGAGACAGTGTTTCTCTGTGTAGCCCTAGCTGTCCTAGAACTTGCTCTGTAGAGCAGACTGGCATGGCAGTTACAGCAATCCACCTGCCGCTGCCTCCAAGTATACACTACCACCACTTGGTTTAATTCTGTACTTTGAACTTGACTTTTATACATGTAGAACAGTGAGTACAATTGTAGACAGGCAGATTTGGGACACAGCTTCACAAACAATTTGTACAAATGAGGTGAGCTGTATTAGTCAGCAAGGGAATTCCAATGAAGAAGACAAATTGAACAAAGTACCTGTAAATCAAAGTCAATCCATGAAATGTCATTTTCTGAATTTTCTTCCAGTTATTATGAGTCCGTGCCCCAGCATCATGGTTCTTTAGATGGTTAATGTTTAGAGTGAGTCAGTGATAGGCTTCTTCCTCTCTAACTATCCTGATGCTTTTGGTTGATAAATGTTAAGCTACACTGGTAATATGTTTCCCTGTCCTCTTGTCAGGATCAGTGTCATGAATTCCGGAGCATGCAGCTAAATGGAAGGCTGATCTGCACCCGAGAAAATGATCCCATTCGAGGTCCAGATGGCAAGACACATGTAAACAAGTGTGCCATGTGTCAGATGATGTTGTAAGTGGAGAAGCTTATCAATGAGTTTAATAAAACAGCTTGTTTCCAGGAAACAACCTGTTTCATTTAAAAACATTTGGTTTCATACATTACAGATAAATACATCCTCATTCAGGAAAAGTTCAGTAGGTTTTCAATGTACTCAATGAGAAACTATTCTTTTAAACAAGAAACATAATCATACCTGAGGCTTCTATGGTGATACATTTCCAAATCAGGATCTTCAAAGAAAAAGTTTAGCAACTGATGAGAGCCATGTATTTCATAGAACTGTAGCTCACCTTGAATGTTGAAAGAACTACAATGGGTGAAGATGTAAAAAGACAATATTCTCTAAAACATTCTTAAACTTTGAAACATTGTAACTATGTGAAGAACAAACCAAACTAGGGGTTTGAGTGGAATACAACTGTAAAAGTATCTACATGAAAGGGTAAAATAAACAATATTCTCTCTTTTAAAGATTTATTTATTTTGTTAATATGAATATGCTGTCGGTGTCTTCACACACACCAGAAGATGGCATCAGATCCCATTACAGATGGCTATGGGCCACCATGTGGTTACTGGAAATTGAACTCAGGACCTCTGGAAGAGCAGTCAGTTTTAACCGCTGAGCCATCTCTCTCTCACAATATTCTCTTAATAAGCCAAAGTCCTTTAGAACCCTTTGATTTGGGACGATAGTAAAGTAATGGAATCAGTAAATGTTGAGCCTGTTGCCACAAAAGAATATGAATGTTCCAGCCATCGGAAACAACATATATAATGTATGTCTAGATGTTCTGAAGGCTGAGACAATAACAGAGTGGTTAATGTTTAGTATTAGAAAAATGTTTGCTTAAAGATAATTCAATATAATCCTGGAAATACTACTTCATTTTCTTTTTTAATTCTGCAGTGAGCATGAAGCCAGTGAAAGAAAAATGAGAGATGAAGAAAACTCACGCTCCCAGTCCACAAATGAGGCAAAGGTTGTATTTTAACTAAACCTTCAATACTAAAATGTTGGCCTTATCACTCACCCTCAGAATTTTACCTTTCCATATAGTCTTTAAATAATAAAGATATTAACTTTTTACTTGAAACTTTTGTTTTGAATTTCTTACTTTCTGTCTTAATATAAGATACATACACACACATATATGTATGTATACATATATACATGCATATATATGTATATACATATACATATATATATGAATTATCCTTGTAAAAATTCTTACAGAATTCTTCTATAGTGTATGTGAATTATTGTCTTTCTGTTTTAGCAGAATTGTGGATTGGAAAACCAAAGGACACAGATTTATTTCACAACAACTGCATGCTTGTCTTTGACACTTTAAATGTGTAAGGAGGCTCTAGACAGCTTGTTGATATTGACTCTAATGACTCATGTAACAAGCAGACATCTTAAGCCTGCTGTTCATCTTCTCTTTTATGTCTTCCTCTGTTTTCCCCAGAAGACTTTCCAGGCATCTATGAATCAACAGTATACGTGTATTATAATGCTTTCTCTCTTTGCATCTCAAATTTCAAAAGAAGACAGACATCTTTGTTCAATCATTCACAGTGACCATCACATTTTTAATATAAACTGCTGTGAGAATTTCTTTGGCTTAATAGTGTGGAACTATCAGAGGAGGGATGATGGGTGGGCAAAATCAGTCAGAGATGAGGGGTGTCTATCAAGTCTTGTCTTATATTTCCTTGCCTTTCAGGACAACTGTGGAGAAGTTCATAACACAGCACAGGATGTCAAAGCCAGGCAGGCCAGGAGTTCTTTGCCCTCCATACGTGGGATCAGTGAAGTGAGTAGCAACCCAGAGCCACAGATATCTCCCAAAGTGAGAAAACCACCATTAACAAATGAAAAGTTCATACTCACCATTCCCTTTCTCATTTACTAGGATGAGTGCAGCAGTTTTCAAAATCTCATAAGTAATGGAAAGCTTATCTGTCCAGAAATGGATGATTCATTGCATGGTGCTGATGGAAGCTTTTATCAGAACAAGTGCAACATGTGCAGAGATGTCCTGTAAGTAGTATCATTATCCTCCGAGCCAGACAGCAGGGAACACACACTTTTACTGTGTGTATTCATGAGTTCAAGGAAATCAAAAACAGGACCAAAGGCCACAAGTTGAGAATACTTGATGCAGCAGAAAGAGTCTGGAGATGGGAAATGAAGTTGTGTGTACTTGCCAGGGCACTCATTCCAAATCCTTGATCCAAAAGAAAACCCATTTAAAAATACTAAATTGTATACCTTAGAATATATTAATAATAAGGATCTCATGGGATACATTATTTGATTGATGGACAAACACATTTCAAGATAAGTGGATACTGTGGTGGTTAGAAGCACTTGTGAGAACAATATCAATACTCCTTAGGGTTCCACAGAGAATGGCTTTGGAGGTAAGGATGGATTATCAATGTTGCTCAGTATTAGTCACCTTCATTTGTTTTTAAAATACCTCTTTCTGGTTAAATACTGAAGGAATGTTCCCTCATCTTTTCTCAAGACTGTATATCTTTCCATGAGAATATAGAGCTAATAGTTGTGTGTTCTTTTTAAATATATTTTTCTTTCTTCCTCCAGTGAAAAAAAAGCTTTAGAAAGGTCAGGATTTCAAGAAAAGTCATCACAAATTAGATCTACTAAAGAAGGTGGTCCAGAATTTTCCAGCTCCTCTCTGGTAAGAAGCTTCTCCCTAGATTTCTCGCATCAGCTGCCTTTGTCTCTGGGGTCGTTAAGCCTGGCAGTATCTCAACAGCAGCTGGAAGGAAAGCATTATAATTATTTGACTGGAGCAGCATAAAAAGAGCCTTTGTTTACAAGTCTTTGCCATACGCATAGACTCTTTTGTCATCACAGAAGATAAAGACCAGAGTAGATCCTGGGGAGGTAGAGAGGCCAGAGTTAGTAGGGCCTAATTCCTTGAGTATTGCATCTCATCCCTTAGAGAAATCAGTATCTTGAAGTGGCAGACAGAATACAAACGTTCATTGTGAAGGTAACTAATTTTTTAAACGTGAATATTATTCTAGCATGATTAATGTTCTAGAATCCTTCCCAGAACCATACCCCAGCTCATATTGTTAAAGTGTCCTTTTTACTGATTCATTCTTGGTTTCTTCTTGCATTCTTCTAATATTCTCTTGCTAAAAGAAACCAAAGCTTGTAAGTTATGTCCATCTAATATTATGTCAAATAATATGTGCATTCGAATAATATATATCACAGCTGTCTTCTTAATCATTGACTGAGAGGCAATTAGGAAAACCAAATCTTCTCTAATCCCAACAACCCCTTGAAAGTTCTTAAGAAACTGCTCTCAGAGACAGAAGGAAAGGCCATCCAGAGACTGCCCCATCTGGGGATCCAGCCCATACACATACACCCACCAAACCCAGACAAGGATTTAGAGAAAGGATTGAAGGAGATGAAGGGGTTTGCAACCCCATAAGAGCAATACCAACCAACCAAAGCTCCCAGGGACTAAACCACAATCTAAAGAGTACACATCGACAGACCCATAGCTCCAGCTGCCTATGTAGCAGAGGATGGCCTTGTTGGGTATCAATGGGAAGAGAAGCCCTTGGTCCTGCCAAGGCTCAATGTCCCAGTGTAGGGGAATGTCAGGGAACGGTGGTGGGAAGGAGTGGGTGGAGGTGAGGGAGGGGGAACACCCTCATAGAAGCAGGGGGAGAGGGATGGAATAGGGAGTTTATGGATGGAAAACTGGGAAAGGGGATAACATTTGAAATGTAAATAAAAAAATATTCAATAAAAAAGATACTCTGCTCTGTTTTTTACCTGTGCAGGACTCTCACATGTGCAAAAACTACCGAATATTACCCAGGGTGGGATATCTTTGCCCAAAGAATCTAAACCCTGTCTGTGGTGATGATGGCCAAACATATGCCAACCCTTGTATGCTCTGTCATGAAAACTTGTAAGTACCCATATTGCACCATCTCTACTTCCTGAGTAGGGATTTCTATCTACAATGCTGCCAACATAACGCACTGATATTAACTACATCTATTTAAAGGTATCTATTAACCACCAGCCCAGAATTCAAAATTTGTGACTTATCCTTCTCATGTTTAAAACAAAGTATATAATAGTATTTCTTTTAGAACAATTGTTTTATATCTATTCCTTTATAGAGTACGAGATCAGAATGGTGATGAGATCATAATGGTTGGAGAGCATCTCTATAAGCCCATTCAAACTCAGGCAGATTCATGAGAGTGTAACACAGTGAAGAAGAAAGCATTTGGGAGCCATCACACATATGGTTTCTGTACCACCTACAGCATCTACAATAACTGCAAACCAATGACTGTACAAACCAATGACTGTAAGACAGTCATTGCTTTCCCATTGCCTCTAAACCTTTCTCATAATGGACCTAGTACCATGAAATAGAAAGCATGTCTGTTCTAAGCTTTATTACTATCTGTAGATCTTGGGTGATTATCCCATCTCTTGGAGAATCAATTTATTTGTTGAAGAAATTTGATCAATTCCTTAAGCTGCTGAGTTCACTGGCTACTGAGCAGAACTTGCATATGAAAGCATAGTTTAAGTCCAAAAAGTGTTTCATTCTTTCACCAATTGTTGTAGCTTTGTCAATTTTATTCTCAAATGCTAATTACACAATAACTTCTCATTGTCCCTATACACATCACTCACATTCTCTCAGCTTTCCTGTGACCAGTCTTCCTTGGAAGTATGGTGGCAATGCTTCATAATCAAGTGTGAATATGAACTCTATGCTTACATGCCATTGTACCTGTACATACACCATGGGGATATGTCTTGTATCAAGTTTTTATAACCTGATGTGGATTCATGTTTGTCTTAGCACATGGGTGAGCCTGATATAGAGAGCTCAACTGATTTATCAAATGTCACAAAACTCATTATACCCTTGCTTTTCTGAGTCTAAATAATTGTGATTTTCCTAGTGTATTATTGGCATCTCAAATGAAGTAATTCCACTCCCATTTGTGAGACTGGAACCTCCTTTGATAATATCAAAATGGGACATAATGTATGGATTCAACATCTATCAGTTCATGGGTTTCCTGAATACATCAATAGAAATTAAATATTTGTTTAATGAATGAATTGACCTTTCCAGAAATTCAGTATATATACTGAATTCTACCCCTAAATCTTTGATTGACTTTTTATTATGAGCCTAAGGACCTTTATCATTGATATTATTTAGTCAAACTTTTTATTAACTATGCCAACACAGGGTGACCTTCTAATCAAGAAAGCTTCATGGACAGAAACTTATGTAATATAAGGTTAATTAGTGCACCTCAGGTGTATGCTGTGGCTAAGGAACCTTAGGGATGCTTGTTTTGAAGACATGTTTCTCATAGAAGAGAGACCAATTTTTTTCTAAGGGTTTAGATGAAACTATAGTGGAGCAACTTCACATTAGGCAATGTCCAAAACCAAATTCTGCTTCTGCGATAGACAATGGATCCTCCCCCATTGTCACAGATGAGATGTGGAATCTTCCTTTACAATATTTCTTAAGTGAGGGCTTTTGAAGGATCGTAAAATTCTCTCAAATATTATTCCAGGTTCTAAAAATAACCTTGTATAATCATTTTGTTCTATTGTCTATCCCTAAAATGATATTATAGATACATGATATAATCAAATTTCTCTCTGGGATCTAATCTTCTCTTCTAAGAATACAGTCACATGGACTAAGTGAGATGGTTCAGCTGGTCGTTTCCACCTGCCTACCTGAATTCAATCACCAAAACCTACAGTGAAAGTCGCAAATTGGTTCTCCAAAGTTGTCCTGTAATATCTACATCTATGCCAGGCTACATGAGTGCCAGTGCTCAAAACACACACACACAAACACACACACACACACACACACATTCACATATACACAGGGACACACACAAAGTCTAAAGATATTAACATTTATGAAAGATCTTTTATTAAGAACCTATTGATTCTATCATGGTTGAAATGTGATGAAATAGGCTTTGAGGTACAAGGGTAAGTTAGGAACAGAAAAGAGAGAGTACACGTAGATGTACTAACAGGGAAATGGTTTTATCCTAATTTCAGTTTGCAGGGTACTACCTACCATATTACCTACATTTGTCTCTTATTATATCTGTGTATTTTCCTATCATTGAAACATCTCTTCTTTTTTTAGGATGCGTCAGACTAATACACACATACATAAACAAGGAACATGTGAGGAGAACAGTAACCTGGAAGCAGTGTCTGCTGGCACTCTTGCCTCTGTGAGTTCATTGGCATTTGGGGTTAAGGTGGTAGTTGCTGTGCGTCCTCTTTTGGTTCCATTGTACTGGGAAATGAGAATTGGTCTGACTAGAGGAGTCACACTAGTAGGTTATATGACTCCAGAATTGGCCACATTACTACAGAATGATTAAATATTAATTGAGGCATGTGGTAATAAACATAAGATGAGACTGAGACAAAGAGAGGCAGATATTAACAGCTGGATCAAAACTTTTTCTTTGCAATTCTCAAATCTCCATATTGCAAAGAATTTAATTTTCCTCGGTGCTAGAAGGTGTCCTCTTATTTCAATACCTAACAGTATATTTGAAAATACATTATTTACTTTGGAATTATCTCTGATTACTCTATCTAAAGTCTCCTTTTCCCAAGCCAGATGACATAAAACTTGATAAAGTAGAAACAGCTAAACAAAAATAATGTGTTATAATTAGATAAACATGAGTTTGATTTTGCATTTTTGATGTTTTTCATATAGGATAGTTTTAGTGAATCACATTTAACTCTTAATATCTCAATGAAGTATTGAAAATACTAAATATACATTGACTTAAAAATATTTGTCACAGTGCCTAAAATTAATGTAATTTATCATTATATTATTATTGTTGTTGTTGTTTTTGTTGTTATCTGAATAAATAACCCAAAGAAGAAGGAATTTAAGAAAAAGTCTTAACTATGAACTTAGAAGAAAAACAAAGTGGACAGATATTATTTAATATAAATAAATAAATTAGCTTAACCAATTGTATTTCAAAAAAATTATTTATTTACATATAATAAATACTATTTAATATTGATATTTACCAGAAATATTAGTTATTATAATCCGTCATACTTTCACATAAAACTTGAGAAATAACAAAATTGGTAAATATCCACTTGATCTGCAAACCTTAACCAAGCCAGCTCCCTGAGGTGGGAAAGTACAGGTGGGGAGATTTCTGGTCTCAGTTCAACAGTGGGAAGACACAATGTAATTGGCTGAGAACTGGGACCTTCTATCTCCCTTCCATGTGAACTTGCATCTAACTTAGCTATGGTAAGTCTTTACATACCCATAAATAAAAATAATTAAACCAATTTTAATCTTTGATTGTTTGGCATTTTATTGCATATTAATTCTTAGTGACTTGATTCCTATTGTATCCAAACTATAATACTCTTCTTCCTCCTCGTAATCCCACTTAAATACATTTCTGAGAACCGTGAGATTCCAGTAATTTTCTGAAAGTTCAATTTAATAGAATAGCCTTGGACTATGCTTCTCTGTAATTCTCATCCTGCGTGGATCACTTGACAAAAACTACTTTATGTGAAACTTATCTGCAGGTTATACAAAACTAAATTTCTTTAAATGAAGGATTGCACCAGAGGCATGATTTAACTTGACAATTTAGAAAGTCACTAAATTGTGACGCACATATCCTTATCTGTTGGACACTGCTAATAACAGTGTTTATTATCATGAGGGAACATCAACAGCAGAATTAAGCCATGTTTGTTTTGTGTTCACCTCAATATTTGGTGTATAGTAGATGCTCAGGTAATAGCAATCACAGCACATGGAATGTGAGCAGGATTTGATATCATTAGGTCATGGCACAAATTAATGCACTGTTTTATGGTTTGACCATATCCTTGCAGTTTCAATGAGTTCTAGTACCTAACCTATCCATCTTCTCTTTTAGGAAAAAATGATGCAATGATTGGTGAAATCACAGAGAAAAAGCTAAGCCTCGATTCTGAACTGCCTGTCTTTACCAACTGTGTATATAAAGAATTCTTCAAACTCATCTTTTTACTATAGACAATAATACAGAGCTGTTGGTACTGGACTCAACTGGTTTTCAGTCTTTCCATCTCTTTCCTTCTAGACTCAGTGATCTGAGGATGTTCAGAAATCTCCACTCAGTCTATGCTCTGGAAATCTGATCACAATATTGTCTATCCAGCTGCCTGTTTAATAAAAGTAGACACTCAGCAGAACATCCTTCTGGGGATTTGTTTATCGCTGCTAGAAAATGGGAATATTTTTTAATAGTAGCTGAATATATGGTGCCCTTTGTCTTACGAAACACAGTGGTAGGCAAGTTGTTGCCATCATTGAAGAGGTGGGGCAATATGGGCTCTCAGGCAGCCAATATATGTGTGAAGCTACCTGTTAGCATATCCCTTAACTAGTGTCTGTATTTCCATAAACATCATACCTCAATTATATAATTGACATAATCTCATATCTAATTATTTACCTATTAATAATTGGTTTTTTAATTTTTGAGATTATCCCATTGCTTTCTACATACAATGTGGGAAAAACAAAGGAAATGAATCTACAAATATATGTAAATCTCTAGATTGGCAATCTCTAACATAAATGTTGTATGATATATATAATTTAAAATTTTAGTTGTTAACAAAACAACTAGATAAAAATAATTATAATTATATTATCTAGCCCTATATATCACTCACTAAGTCAACTAATACAACTGTTTTATTTAATAAACCTTTGATACTGATGTGTATTTTCCACTATTAGTACCTCTAGTGTGGACCAGTCATATTTCAAGTGTTCATTGGCCACATGGAGATGGAGGTGGCTATAGTGGATAATGTAGCTATACCATGATACCATGGAATAACAGAGATGGGAAATCTGAGAAGGAATACATGTATTGGATAGGGATGACATTAAACCAAACTTGTGGCTTCAGGATCTCTGATGGAACTCTGCTACTCTCAGAGTTTAGTTGCTGGTTTTCTGTGGTGGTTTAGGTACCAGACGCACACCAGAAAGTTCAGAGAATCTTACATACCTCCAGCCACTCTCAGCTACAGAAAAAAAATGTTCAGAGTGGGACTGACCTATCTGGATCTAGGAAGTTATTTTTGTATTTTTTCTCTGCTCTTTTGTTTTTATAAATAAATCTCCACTAAACTAAATATAGGATTTTTATGATTGTTGTCTTTTGTAACTGAATGAAAATTGGTCATTCTTTATGCTCTATTTTTCTGTGTCATCAAGAACGAAGAATGGATGAACTATATCCATTTGTCAAGCATGGTGGGGTATTTTCCTGGGAATTATGCTATGAACAGGATGGATACAGGGATTATCTGATGTATCTCTTTCTTGCTCATATGTAGGATATCTGGAAACTCTCTTTTGTGAGCTTTTGGGAACTGTATGTCATGTCATTTTGAATATTTTATTGATGTCTAATCAAGAATTTAATATTTCATATTAAATACAATATGCATAAAATTCCTTGATTTAGCTGACCCATTATATTCATCATGAAGCTTTGTCTCATATTCAAATGTATTAAGAATATTGGCCTATAAGCAATGTATATGGCACAGATGAGTTTAACTTTTTTGTTTTGTTTTTGTTTTTTGTTTTCAATAGTTTAATGGTATTCCATTGTGTAGATGAGCCATGTTTTCCATATCCACTCATCAGTTGACTGACATTTAAGTTGGTTCATGTTTCTAGTTATTACAAATAAAGCTGAAATGAACATAGAGAAACACATATCCTTGAGATACAATGGAGCACCTTTTGGGTATATATATGCCCAGGAGAGATAAAACTGGGTCTTCAGGTAGCACTATTTCTAATTTTCTGATAAAACACCAGATTAACTTCCAGAGCAGTATCACAAGCTTGTAGTCACACCAACAACTTTTAAATTTAAATCTTAACTACCAAGATGTCTCCTTTTATAAGAAAATGATATACAATAACAAAAGAAAAGAAACAAAGAGGACCTATATTTACAGCCATAGAAAGTGAGCTGAATTTGGAATGGAAGGCACACTAAAACCCAGAGGTGGATCTTTCAATCCTTTCTCCCTAACTTTCACAAGATTTCCCAACCTCTGCTTAATGTTTGGCTATGCATCTGTTTCTATCAGTTTCTGGGTAAAACCTTTTTGATGACACTTAAACTAGGCTCCTGTCTGCAAGTACAATAGAATAATAAAATAGTTTCAGGGCTCGACTCCTTCCCATTGCATGTGTCTCCAGCTGGGCCAATCACTGGTTGGTCCATCTCTCAAATTCTGCTCCATCTCTTACCCTTGCACATCTTGTAGGCAGGACAAATCATGAACCTAATGTTTTCTGGTTGGATTAGTGTCACCATCCCTCCATTGGAAGTCTTGCCTGGTAACAAGAGATGGCTGGTTCAGACTGCCTATTCCCCATTGGTAGAAGTCTTAGCTAGTGTCACCCTCATAGATTCCCTGGAGATTCCATTACACTACATTTCTAGATGCCCCAGAGATACACCTACCCTTTTCCAACCCCATCCCCTTCCCCACCCAGTTTTCTCCATCCATGTACCCTCTCCAGTGTTTACTGTATTTCAGCTTCTTAGCATATTTACACAACTCCCCCTGGGCCATCAATGTTTACTGTATTTCAGCTTCTTAGCATATTTACACATCTTCCCTGGGCCATCAATGTTTACTGTATTTCAGCTTCTTAGCATATTTACACATCTCCTCCTAGGCCATCTTTGCTGCTTAGCTTCTTTTGGTCTTTGGGATCTAGCATAGCTATCTTGTACTTTATGAGTAATAACCACTTATAAATGAATGCATACAATTTTTTTTCTGGGTCTGGGTTGCTTCACTCAGGATGATCTGTTCTAGTTCTAGCCATCTACCTGCAAATTTTATGGTGGCACTGTTTTTAATGCTTGAGTAATAATTCATTGTATAAATATACAACATATTCTTTATCCATTCTTCAGTTGAGGGACATATAGGTTGTTTCCAGTTTCTGATCATTACAAATAAAACCCCTATAAACATAGTTGAGCAAGTGTCATTGTGGTAAAGCATCTGTTTGGTCTATGCCCAGGTGGTAGATCTATTCCCAATATTCTAAGAAACCATCATATTTATTTCCAAAATGGTTGCACTAATTTGCATTCCTGCCATCAATGTAGGAATGTTCCCCTTGTTCTACATTCTTACCAGCAGAAGCTGACACTTGAGTCCTTGATCTTAGCTATTCTGAAAGGTTTAAGATTTGAATTTCCCTGATGACTAAGGATATGGAACATTGAAACGCTTCATTGTCATTAGAGATTCCTCTGTTGAGATCTGTACCCACTTTTAATTGGGTTATTTAGTTTGTTGATTATCTTATATTTTAATCATTTGATTTCATGTGTTCTTTACATATTTTGTACAACAGTCCTCTGTCAAATGTGGACCTGATGAAGGTATTTTTCCATTCTGTAGGCTGCCATTTTGTCCTTTTGATGGTTTTTTTGCCTTACTGCAGATTTTCAGTTTCATGAGGTCCCATTTATTAATTGTTGATCTTAGTTCCTGAGCTGTTAGTGTTCTGTTGAGGAAACTGTCTCCTGTGCTAAATGCATTCAAGGCTATTCCTCACTTTCTCTTCCATCACTTTCAGTATCCAGTTTTATGTTGAGGTCTTCAATTCACTTAAACTTAAGTTTTGTGCATGATGGTAGATATTGATCAATTTGCATTCTTCTGCATGCAGATATCTAGTTAGACCAGCATCATTTGTTGATGCTTTCTTTTTTCCATTTTATAGTTTTGGCTTCTTTGTAAAAAATCAAGAAGGGTCCATAGGCCTGTGGATTTACTTTTGGGTCTTCAGTTAGAGTCCATTGATCAACCTTCCTATTTTTTGCCAGTATTGTGCAGTTTTTATTACTATCACTCTATACTACAGCTTGAAATCAAGGATGGTGATACCTCCAGACATTTTTATATTGTTACTTTAAAGGTAGTCCATTAATGCAATGTGACAAGAACCAAAGACTTGGGTGCTCTGAGAAAGGTCTGATCATTAATTAGTATCTAGTCTCTTATCTCAATATTAGTTCTCCTGGGATTTGGAAGGGTCTAAAAATGCTAAAATTATTTTGATTTTTTTCTATATAGGATTTATTTTTTTTACTAAGATCTTCAGGATTAAATAATGTTTACAGACTACTGTTTACTAACATTGTGAGGTTGCAATATGAAACCATCTTTATCTTAAAATGTTGATACTTAATTTTACACCATTGACACATCATATCTGTGGGTTTTATTTTTCATTTCCCAGTGCTTACGTGGAAAATAAAGTACTCATTATTAATACTCTAATGCCACAAGATTCAGGAAACTTGAGTACTAGCAGTTACATTCTTTAGCTTGTATAAGTATTTCTCAGTGACTTTGCCTGACTGTGGCTTTGATGACATTAGAGAAAGATGTTGGCCATTTCCTTTCATCTTGTGTTGCCAGTCTTCCTTACTGATTTTGACTAATCGGAATCCTTGACTCCATAAGGCCTCTGTAACTCACCAGAGCAATGATGATCTGTTAATGAATTTTGCAGCAAATCAAAGCAGAAAATGTGAGTTGTTTACTTTCAAGTAGAAAGTAATTTCACATTCACTGTTATTTTTCAACAATGAGTTATTTTGTAACTGTGACCCTGTAACACCGACATCAATAGCCATAGTTAAAAGCCATCAAAATAAAAGCACTGGGAAATTTCCCTAATGCAGGTGGAATTAATGATTTTTCATGTTCACAAAATACTGTTGCCAGATCTGTTTCCATATCTGTTAACCTTCTTAAACAGTAGAATGCCTCTTCTTTCTGAACTGAGAAATACATCGTTCATCTAAGATTATTATATTATTGTCGAAATAGCCTGCACTGTTGCTATGACATGCAAATTAGAGGAAAAGATCATTGGCATGCACTGGTTATACAGAACCATGGGTTTCATTACAACAGTTTTACTTAGGCATATAGCATGTTTGGAGCACTTACCTCCCCTCCAATGCCATCCCATGTTGCCTTCCTGCTAGCCCCCTTCTCACCAATAGTCTCCCCTCTACTTTCCTATGTTTATTTCTTTAACCTAGCTTCTGCGTATGGAATTCTCTTTCATATTTTAGATTGCCCAGAGTCTTTACAGACTTTGCAGTACACTTATAGGTAAGCATATTAAAATATTAAATTGGAGTAAGGGATAAATCATTAGATGCAGATACAAACTTGTTATTAGAGAATTTTAGTAAAATCAGAATCACCATAACAATTAAAAGTACTAATAAATTAGCATTCACATATATGATGGGCTGTGGTTTAAAGAACATAAATATAAGCTTTAAATGACAACTTGAAACTAAGAAAATGTGGCAGTTCATTTTTCATTTGCAAACAAAGGAAAAACAATGTATACCGCAAAACATGATTGAATATTGAAAAAAATCTGTGTATTATACGTCATTATTTGGGTGGGGGAACACCGTCATAGAAGCAGGGGGATGGGGGATGAACTAGAGGGTTTCCAGAGGGGAAACCAGGAAAGGGGATAATATTCGAAATGCAAATAAACAAAATATCCAATAAAAAAAAAGGTAAACATTTTTAACACTTCTTTCTGACTTACCTACCGCCATGTCATTTCGGTTTTTTTAAGTCTATCTTATGTATTTTCTTCATAGATGTAAATAAAAGAATTTTTATACAAAACCACAAAAAAAGAAAGAAAGGAAGAAAGAAAGAAAGAAAGAAAGAAAGAAAGAAAGAAAGAAAGAAAGAAAGAAAACTCTTGCAACAGAGAGAGCTCCACCGTGCTAAGACTGCCTGCATTAACAATGCAAAAGCTCAGGTTGCCTAAGGGACAAAGGTATAACCACTACAGATGATATCTGTGGATCTCATGTACCACTGCAAATCACTGCTCCAGCCTCCAGTAACTTAGGTGTTTCTTTGTGGTTTTTTTTTTTTTTTTTTTTTTTTTTTCATTTTGCCTGAGAAGTCTTCACCCTAGGGGACACTTACTGTGTTCCAACTGCAGCATATGCTCACATGCTGCCCTGGCTTCCCTTTCCAGTGAATAGTTCTTGCCCTCCACAAGTCCTTTTCAATATCCCCTGCTGAGTTCTGACCTTGGCCTAACTAGAATCATGATGGACCTACCAGGGCCTGCTCAGCCCAGCACACAATGTCCCAATGCCTTGTCCTACACAACTACTGTCCTCTCAGGAAGTCCCAACACTTGTGCTTTAAAAAAGAAGTAGCAGCTGAAAAGGAGCCCATTAACTTCATCTCCTTCTTCTAAGGTGGGTCAACTCTGTCGTAGAACATAAAAACGTTCATTTGATGTGGGCAGACTTAAGGCTTTTATTGCTGCTTCTCCATCCCTGAAGAATCTAGAGGAAGATGGCAAGATGAGATAGTGATATTCTTAGCAAGACCATGATGCACAAGGTTGTCTCAGAAGGAGGAAAGACAGGAGCCCTGGATATTCTGCCAAAAATATCCAATTTTCATGGAAAGTGTTATTCTCCAGAGACAGTTTCCCTGAGACAGTGATATGGTGGTTTCTTTTGTTATCCAGGATCCCAGAATACCCTAAAGAGTTTAATATTCAGTCAGAAGATTCTTAGCACAGCCAAGTTTGCCTGTAGTGTCACTGCCTTTTTCTTGATTTAAAGATTCCATCTCTATGTTATAAGAAAATATAGATTTCCTTCTCCCTATTGATCCAGTAATTTCTAGAAACCTCTAGGTAACCCATTTTGGTTTTGCACTTTTTCAAAACATAAATGTGAATGGAATTTAGGGTATGAAGTATCCTTTTCAGGGGATGTAAAACACCTCCATACTAAAATGGTATAATAATGCCCACAGAATAGAAATGTCTGATCCCTATCTATCTTCTGAGTATTCACATTCAGTTTATCACTGAGTTCATTAATTTTAATCTTTTAGGTGATTAGTAAAGGTCTAACTTTTCATAGCTATTTATTCTTGAAGCAGGATGGAATAAGTTTTAAAGTGGAGTTTGCATTGGGCTATACTTTCACAAGTTGTTTTAACATTCTGATTATGTTCCCCTGGGTAATTTTATCAGCAGGTGATATCTTGAGACAGCATCTCAGGACATCACTCCACAGTTATACCAGAAGGAAAAAATGGTCAAATATTTCCAGGTACTGTGGTCACTTTTGTTCTCCATCATGCTCCATTCGATGCTCCTGGCTGGTGAGTAATTTGCTTTTCTTTTAAAAATATAACGCTTCGTGGATGTTTACATTGTACTGTAAAGAAAATACTTTGAATTAAAAATGATTTTAGTGAAAAAGTCTATGAGTGTAGGTACAGACAATTACCTTCATGCTTTCCCATATACATGCTTAGAGAGACAGTGAAGTCAGAGCCAGAGACATAGTTTTGATTTTCCTATATAGTCTATGCAAGTTGTGGGAGCCAATGCACAGGGAAGAGAAACAGTTGGGGAGGTAGTAACGGAAAGTGACCAGCAGTATTTCTTCATCCAGAGCACATCTCAAAAATATTTGAAAATATCCTGCAGTAATCTCCCTAGTGCCAAGGGATCTCTGTGACCCCTAGGGAAGAGATCATGCTGGGAATCCCAAACAGAGCAGAGTTCTCAGTTTTTCACACATCTTCTGAGAACTCCTGAATGTTACCTTAACAAGGTGTTGTTTGCCTCCCTTTGTTACTCTGGGCTCACAGTCCCGCCCCCCCCCTCCGGTGATGATTCCCTCTGCTGATTGCTTACAGAAGCAGGAATGACAGTCTGCATTTTACACAGGGATGAATCAATATATAAATGGAACAATGCTTTCAATTACTTCAAGGTCACTTTGTAAGGAATTTGAGCTTTTTTGTTCTCTCAGGTTAGATTATGGTTTCTCAGGGATTAAAATGTATTTATTGCAATATATTTATGCATTCTATAGCTCCAGGTGCTCGAGTTTGGTGGCCTACACATGGACTGATTAAGGTAATCGCCTACTAGATTTTTCTATGACTCAATTTGAATCCAATTTTTAAAAAATTATTTTTAATTGTACAGTGTTTTGCCTGCTTCTGTGTAAGTGTACTACATATGTGTCTGGTGATCACAGGGGACAGAAAAGGGCACTGAACCTTCTGGAACTAGAGTCCCCAAATGTTATAAGCTTTCATGAAGTTGCTAGGAATGAAATCCTGATCCTCTGCAAGAGCAAGGAATGCTCTCAACCACTGACTTATCTCTCCAGGCTCTAAACATAATATTTTAATTTTAAAAGTTTTATTTACCTGTTCTTTGAGAATTTCATACAGGCCAAAAATGTGTCTTCATTTTGCCTACTCCACTCTCTAACTTCTTAGACTCCCCGTGCTCCCCCAACAATTTCCTGTCTTCTTTCAGTTTTCTTGTCAGAACTCACTAACTCAATCTGCAGCTGATAATATGTACATTGACACATGAGAATTACAGGCCTACTGTTGTTTAGAATCTAAAATAAAGTGATGTAAGCTGGGAACTAACACACACACACACACACACACACACACACACACAAACACACACAAACACAAACACACACACAAGAGTACCCAATGGTGTTTGGAAACTTTCTGCATAATGACAATTTCCACTTGCCAGGTGTGAGGAATTTTTGGTTCTTAGAGGGCCATGAACTTGAGCATTCACAAAGTTTCAGGGAGTTCTTCTTTTGTAAAGCAAGTTGACTATATCACATTCTTCTGGGTTGAAAATATGGAAAGCAGCAATCTCTTGGATTCTGGAAGCAGGAAACTGTAAAGGAATGAGGAATCTCTGAGAAGAAGCTCAAATTATGTTTGCAGCAAAAAAATGTTGCAGTGTTTGTGACTTTATCTTTGCTTCATGAATGTAAATGTTTTCTTTTCTCTCATTATAGCTTACCAGGCCTCTAAGAGTTCCTGGCCACAGGAAATGATGCTTAACAGACAGAGTGTAGATTGAATCTAGTGTCTTCGCTTTATACATAGATATACTGTGAGATACTGTGATAATGGAATGTGATTCTAACTTGACTGGATTTCCCTAATACAATCCATGATTCCTGTTATTTGAGCACAGTTCTAATTATCTCCTGTTTTGCTTGTTTGTTCCCGCTCAATTTCAGATAAAATGTCCTTATAAGAAAGTAAAATTGAGTTGGTTCAATAAAACAGTGGATCCCTGCCCTGGCCTAAAACAACCCATCTGTGGCACCAATTTTGTAACCTATGATAATCCCTGCATCTTGTGTGTTGAGACCTTGTGAGTATTCTTTGGAAATGGAAAAAAAAAAAGGAGAAGAAGCTCATTGGCTATTTCTGTCCATGTTTCCCCAACCAAGTTCAACAACCATGAGGCAAGTCTTTTCCATTTGGGGAAACAGAAATCTGTACTTCCTTAGTTGAGTCATCATAACAGAAGGTTCTACTGGCATATAAGGTAGACACATTAGGCTGAATGGGGACCCTTATGTGCTTCCTCATAGTCCCAATATTCCCATAATTAATGGATTACCTACAGAAATTCTAGAACTTCTTCAATCCCCACCACTTTGATTTTAAAATAAATTTTACCATTATCTTCCGTTAGATATTTTCTGTTGCCTCAATGTCTAAACCCTTGAACTATACTAGTACAACAGCACACTAGCACAATTGGTCCACTGCCTGTGACTGATTACTCAGATCTCTGGATTTACCTGACAGGAAATTAGTCATTAAAAACCCAGATTGCAATGTCACCATGATTTTAGCTTTTGTTTATGTTAGGCAGTATGTTTCACAAGAAGCAAATCGTTCCTTGTGCTGTCAGATTGGAACCCTTACTCTATAATCCTTTGTAATTTTGTGCAAGGAGCAAAGAAAAACCAGCATATACCCTGATCCCTCACAGTAGTTTCTGTTTTAGCCAAAGGCTGAGAGTGTTGGCTGAATCACTGATGGCTCCTCCACCTCACACATCACAAACTCAGGCCCAGAGAGATTATTTTAAAGAGGTTGTAGGTTCTGTTGCAAAGGTGTGGCCCTTGTGCTAACTAGATACCTTTATAGTCTGTTTCTTAACTGCCCCAAGGAAAATGTTTTAATGAAATGCTTATTATGCCTTTGTTTAGGAAGTCTGGGGGACAGATTAGATATTACCGCAATGGAAGGTGCTAGGTGAGTGAACTTGGATGGGTAAGAGGGTATTTTTCCATTTATCTCCAGCACAGACACTTCTATATTATACCTTATTTCTCCTTTTGCCTTTTTTATTCTCAGATTTCTGGTGACAAAGACCTTTTGGAAACTGATGGCTGGATGGTCGTTCTGTGTTTTCATTAATAACTATTCTGACCTGGAGATATAGCTCATTTTTAAAGTACCATCTCACAGGTTGGAGGATGCTGGGATCAATCCCAATCTGTACAAATAAACCAAACTTTCCTGAATATCTTGTGTCTTCGGTCTCTGTCTAATATCTTAGTAGTAGAACAGATTGGAACATTTAAATCATAGGCCAAAGCCAAGCAGGTTTTGTCAGCTAGCTAACATTATCAACAGTGACCTTTAGGTAAAACATCTAGGGCTCCTCTCAGAACAATTTCTTCTATCTTTTTTGTCATTAAAAAAAATTAATCCAATTAGAGGGCATTGCTGTCTTCCTGATCAAACCCTGTTGTATAGTTTCTGTAAATTTCTCCTTAAATATTTGCACTTTTACTATTTATGTCTTTGTGATATGTAGTCTTATACTATTACCCCTTTTGGCATTATGTACAGATTGGTCTCAAACTTGAAATCCTCCTACCTTAGCCTCCCAAGCAATAGCAATAACTAGAGTGTTCCACTGTGTCCATCTTCAATCTTTATCTAAGCCTCGATACAGAGGCATTTATATGAGTCTAAAATAGCTCTGTGTCTTCACTGGCCCCAATTTTGTTCAATAAAAAAAAGATTAAATTATTTGTACCTATGAATGTCTCAGGGGTCATTTCTCTTAAATTCTAAAGATACATTTTTATCCTCTGGTACATATAGGAATATATGTTTCTCCCAGTTATAATACCTTATTTGTGTGCATGCCACATATTCACTCACATGTTTTCTAATACTCAGAAGACTAATACACATTCATGTGCTGTCTTCTTTCAATAACTTGGTCACATCTGGCCTTGGAGAAAAATGACTTTATTACTTATCAGTGCACTGTAAGCTTGGGTCAGGTTGATGACTATAGAGTGTGTAAAGAAAAAGCTACAGTGAAAAGGAAATCATCTTAGATCTTTCATCTTTAGAATTTAAAAGCAAAGAGCCTTGGGGGAAAGGAGGTATTTGGCCTTCATAGCATGCCAACTCTTATTACTCCACGTACTTGGTACAGGAACATCAAGAACTCTGGGGGCGGGGTTGTTTCCAAATGCTACTGATTTATTATCACACTCATTGATCTGTTTTTGTAAGATTATTAATCCCACATTAATGTCACGTGGTGAATTTCTTTTTTATCTTAATAAGGCACTATTGGAAGCCTTGTAAGATCTGGACTCTGTTATCTTTTTTATTTGTGTTCCTCTATGGGCAGTAATCCGCAATCTCTTGAACCTTTCCCATAGCACGGTTGTACTAAGCAGACATTTCATCTCTCCTTAGTCCCAGCTCTGTATCCTTAGCTCAGAATTTTTTTTTCCGTGTCTTTCCTATTTCTATGATCGCCTATAATATGAACGCTAAGGCAGATAACTTGAAACTGAAAAACAATATCCTTCAATGTCTTGTGTTATTTAGTGTAATGTTTTGTAAATTTTTAGGTTCTATATCATAGGTTCTCTGGGAACACGTCCTCAGAAAGGAAGAGAAATTGTCTTGATTATGCCACTGTATTTGTTTTTCCTCTAGAATCTTATACAGTTTGTATTAGAATACAATGTTACACTTTTTCTTGAGAATCCCAGATGACAAAACTGTTTTTAAGAATAGAGATACAGCTATCAAAAACAATGACTTTATGATATTCATAGGCAAATGGATGGAACTGGAAAATATCATCCTGAGTGAGGTAACCCAATCACAGAAAAACACACATGGTATGCACTCATTGATAAGTGGCTATTAGTCCAAATGCTTGAATTACCTTAGATGCACAGAACACATGAAACTCAAGAAGGATGACCAAAATGCGAATGCTTCACTCCTTCTTTAAAAGGGGAACAAGAATACCCTTGGCAGAGAATAGGGAGGCAAAGTTTATAATAGAGGCAGAAGGAACACCCATTCAGAGCCTGCCCCACATGTGGCCCATACATATACAGCCACCCAATTAGATAAGATGGATGAAGCAAAGGAGTGCAGGCCGACAGGAACCGGATGTAGATCTCTCCTGAGAGACAAAGCCAGAATACAGCAAATACATAGGCAAATGCCAGCAGCAAACCACTGAACTGAGAACGGGACCCCTGTTGCAGGAATCAGAGAAAGGACTGGAAGAGCTTGAAGGGGCTCAAGACCCCATATGAACAACAATGCCAAGCAACCAGAGCTTCCAGGGACTAGGCCACTACCCAAAGACTATACATGGACTGATCCTGGGCTCCAACCTCATAGGTAGCAAGGAATAGCCTAGTAAGAGCACCAGTGGAAGGGGAAGCCCTTGGTACTGCCAAGACTGAACCCCCAGTGAACATGATTGTTGGGGGGAGGGCAGTAATGGGGGGAGGATGGGAAGGGGAACACCCATATAGAAGGAGATAGTTAGGGGGATGTTGGCCCGGAAACCGGGAAGGGGAATAAGAATCAAAATGTAAATAAGAAATACTCTAGTTAATAAAGATAAAAAAAGAATAGAGATAATTCTAGTGAACATTACACTTATGTAAAATATGCTACACATAACTGGTAATGACTTTGATGATATTTTTTCCTGTAACTTGATTGTATGTATTTCTGAAGAGGGATCAGCATGCATCTAAATGCAATATTGTCTCCTACTGGAACTCATAGAGTAAATGTCTCTTCATCTCTCAACTCTGCAACACAGAATATGATGTCTGCCTTCAGAATTAACTCTAGTAACTACTTCTGCCTTCTTCTCCTTCCCACAGTGACTCCTTCCATTTCTCCACCCGTCCTCCTCTTCTTCTCCTTCCTTCCCTCCTCTTTGTGCTCCTTCATCTTCCATGTTCCCTCCTGTCTCTCATCTGATGCTAAGATGACAACTTTTCTATATCTTCTTCTTCAAGCTATCATTTTTTTAACATTACTTAAGCAGTTGAACACAACCTGTTAAAATCCCTGCCCACTGTGAATTATAACATTCAATCTAATCTATAAGACACATTGCTTGCTCTGCTATAGCAATTGTCAAAAGCCTCATCTCACCAATGGACAGAAACTAAACAGAGACATGATGAAACTAATAGAGATTGTGAATCAAATGGGGCTCATATGCAAAACTTATGAAGAACTCAAGAAGTTAGACACCAACAGAAAAAGAACCTAATTAAAAATGAGGTACAGAACTAAACAGAATTCTCAGCACAGGAATCCTTGGTGGCCGTGACACACTTAAAGAAATGTTTAAAGTCCTTAGTCATTAGAGAAATGTGCCTCCATCTTATACCTGTCAGGATGGCTAAGGTCAAAAACTCAAGTAACAGCACATGCTGGCAAGGCTCTGGAGCAAGGGGGAACACTCCTTCATTGCTGATGGGAGTGCAAACTTGTATAATCACTCTGGAAATCAATTTGACAGTTTCTAAGAAAATTGGTAAGAGTTCTACCTCAACGATACCACTCCTGGGCATATGCCCAAAATATACTCCACCATCCTAAAAGAATACTAGCTCAACAATATTAATAGCAGCTATATTCTTAATAGCCAGAGATTAGAAATAACCCAGATGTCTGTCAACTGAAGAATGGATAGACAAAATGTGTTTTGTTTTCTCAATGTAATACTACTCAGTTATTACAAACAATGACATCCTGAAGTATGCAGACAAGTAGATGGAACTATACAATATCATTCTGAGTGAGGAAACCCAGACCCAAAAGCACACACATGGTATGTAATCACCTCTAAGTTGATGTTAGCTATAAAGCATAGGATAATCACTCTATAATCCACAAACACAAAGAAACCAATTAACAAGGAGGATTCAAGGGAAGATGCTTATAGATTTCAGAGTTGGATGGGTGGAGGAAACAGGGTGGAAGAGAGGATAATGGAGAAGGGAATGGGGCATCAGGTGTAGGGATAGAAGAGGAGAGAGAATCAGAGGTGGGTGGGGCATCTCTTCACTTGCTAGAGACCTGGAGTTTGGCAGGGGGTGTTGGTGGTGGAAGCCCCATGAAATCTGTGGAGTGACTCTAGCTGAGACTCTTAGCAGTGGGAGTTACGGTGCCTGACGTTCCCACTCTCTGTAACCAGGCAGTACTCCCAGTGAAGGCATAAAGGATAGCAACCCATCCACAAAGCCTTCGGTCCAAAATGTGCCCTGTCTAGAAATGTGCAGGGACAAAGAACAGAGATGGAGGGAGTAGCCAATGATTGACATCTCAAAATTGAGATCTATCCCATGGACAAGAACCAATCCCTGACACTATTAATGATACGCTGCTATGTTTGCAGACAGGAACCTAGCATAACTGTCCTCTGAGATGCTCCACCAAGTAGCCAATGGAAAGAGATGCAGAGAACCACAGCTAAACTCAGGGAGTCTTACAGAAGCGTTGGGAGGTTTGAGAGACCGGAAGAGAACAAGGATTCCACATGAAGACTAACAGAGTCAACTAACCTGGACTCTTGGGGGCTGCTGAAGACTGAATCACCAACCAAAGAGCAAGCACAGGTTGGACCTAAGCCCTCTGCTCATATGTAGCAGATGAACAGCTTGGCTCCAACAATGGGAGCAAGTGCTCTCCCTGAATCTGATGCCTGCTTGTCCGTGATCCTGTTTCCCTAAATAGACTTTGACTGGCCTCACCAAAAGTGAATATGCGTAATAGTGCAGCAACCTGATGTCCTGGAGTTGGGGGGGGGGTAATACCTAGAGGGGTAATGCCAAAGGGTAATACCTAGAGGGGGGCTCTGTCTTCTTAAGGAAGGAGGGGAGGTTCTTAACCTTTTGGAGTTCTGTGAACTGTGTCTTGGTATTCTGTACATTTTTTACTAATATCCACTTATTAGTAAGAATATACCATGCATGTCTTTTTGGGTCTGAATTACCTCACTCCAGATGACATTTTTCTTGTTCTACCCATTTGCCTGCAAAACTCAAGATGTCCTCATTCTTAATAGCTGAGTAGTATCACATTGTGTAAATGAACCACATTTTCTGTATCCATTCTTCTGTCATGGAACATCTGGGTTGTTTGCAGCTTCTAGCTATCACAAATAAGGCTATAAACATAGTGGAACATGTGTTCCTGTGGCATGGTGGGGCATCTTTTGGGTATATTCCCAAGAGTGATATTTCTGGGCCTTTAGGTAGGTCTATTTCCAATTTTCTGAGGAACCTCCAAACTGATTTTTAGAGTGGTGGTACCAGTTTGCAATCCCACCAGCAGTGGAGGAGTGTTCCTTTTTCTCCACATTCTCACCAACATGTGTTGATGCCTAAGGTTTTGATCTTAGACATTCTGACTGATATAAGTGGAATCTCAGGGTCATTTTGATTTGCATTTCTCTGATCACTAAGGACTTTGAACATTTCTTTAGGCTTTTCTCAGCCATTTGAGATTCCTCTGTTGTGAATTTTCAGTTTAGTTCTATACCCCATTTTTTGATTGGATTGTTTAGTATTTTGGTGACTAGTTTCTTAAGCTCTTTATATATTTTGGATATTAGCCCTCTATCAGATGTATGATTAATGAGGATTTTTTTCCCCAATCTGTAGATGCTGATTTGTCTTGACTATGTCCTTTGCCTTATAGAAGTTTTCCAGTTTCGTAAAGTCCCATTTATCAATTCTTGTGAGCCATTGGAGTTCTGTTTAAGGAAATTTCCCCCTGTGCTAAGGAGTTCAAGGCTCTTTCCCACTTTCCCTTCTATTAGATTTAGTGTGTCTGGGTTTATGTTGGGATCTTTGATCCACTTGGACTTGAGCTTTGTGCATGGTATTTTCATTTTTCTACATACAGAGAGCCAGTCAGACCAGCACCATTTATTGAAGATGCTTTCTTTTTTTCCATTGTATATTTTTAGCTTCTTTGTTAGACGTCAATTGTGCATAAGTGTGTGGTTTTATTTATGGATCTTCAATTCTATTCAATTGATCAACCTGTCTGTCTCTGCACCAATACCATGCAGTTTTTATCACTATTGCTCTGTAGTAGAGCTTGATGTCAGGGATGGTGATTTCCCCAAGTCGTTCTTTTCTTGTTAAGAATTGTTTCTGAAAAAAAAAAGAATTGTTTCTGCTATTCTGGGGTTTTTTGCCATTCCAGATGAATTTGATAATTGCTCTTTTCATGTCTTTGAAGAATTGTATTGGGATTTTGATGGGGATTACATTGAATCTGTAGATTGCCTTTGATAGGATGGCCATTTTTAATATGTTAATTCTGCCAATTCATGAGCATAGGAGATCTCTCCATTTTCTGAGATCTTCAATTTCTTTCTTGAGAGACTTGAGGTTCTTATCATAAAGATCTTTTGCTTGTTTCTTTAGAGTTACCCCAAGATATTTTATATTATCTGTGGCTATTGTGATGAAGTTGTTTCCTTAATTTCTTTCTCAGCCTGTTTATCATTTGTATAAAGGAAGGCTACTGATTTATTTGAGTTAATTTTATATCTGGCCACTTTGCTGAAGTTGTTGATCAGCTGAAGAAGTTCTCTGGTAGAATTTTTGGGGTCATTTATGTATACTATGTCAGTATACAGTACTGTAGTGATAAGTACTGCAGTGATAAGTAGTGATAGCTTTATTTCTTCTTTGCCAACAAGCTGAATGCCCTCAGTGAGGATGCCTCCATCATACTTGGGAGGGAGAAGAAAGCAAACATAAGTGGGGAGGGAGGGAAAAAGGATGGAAAGGGGATGGGGGTGGGGGAAGATGGGAACATGATCTGGTATTGGGTGGGGGAAAAGTACTGAAGCCCTGAGGGCCAGCAGAAAGAATGGAAACAGGTGGTGACCTTGGGGCTAGGAGGTTGTGAGGACCCTCTAGAATGTACTAGAGACATAGGAAGTGAAAGACTCACAGGACTCAAAGGGGGGACCCTAGATGAAATTCCCTACA
Source organism: Rattus rattus (assembly GCF_011064425.1). Lineage (NCBI taxonomy): Eukaryota > Metazoa > Chordata > Mammalia > Rodentia > Muridae > Rattus > Rattus rattus. The sequence goes on from NC_046156.1 coordinate 197,673, forward strand.
GTGGGGAGAGGGAATTTATTGAATCCACCTCCAGCAGAAAGACAGGGCATCAAGTGAGGGATGGGGTTGCTATTCCACAGTAAAGCTCTGACCCATAATTGTTCCTGTCTGAAAAAAAAATGCAGGGATAGAAATGGAGATGAGCCTGAGGGAAAAAAGTCCAGCAACAGGCCCAAAGTGGGATCCAGCTTAAGGAAAGGCCCCAAGACCTGACACCATTACTGAGGTTATGGAGCATTCACAAAAAGGAACCTATCATGACTGCCCTCCAAAAGACCCAACAAGAAGCTTAAAGAGTCAGATGCAGATATTTGCACCCAACAAATGAACAGAAGCTGATGGCCTCTGTGGTTGAATTAGGGAAAAGCTGGAGGAAGCTGAGGAGGAGGAGGGCAACCCTGTAGGAGGACCAGCAGTCTCAATTAACCTGGACCCCCGAGATCTCTCAGTCACTGGATCACCAACCAGGCAGCATATACCAGATGAAATGAGGCCTCCAACATATATATATAGTAGAGGATTCCCGGGTCTGGGTTCAGTCAGAGGAGATACACCTAAATCTCAAGAGACTGGAGGCCCCAGGAAGTTTAGAGGTATGGTGGGTTGTGTTAGGTAGGGACATCCTTGTGGAGTCATAGGTGGTCTGGGAGGAGGTATGTGATGCGAAACTGTTGGGGGGATGGCTCGGGAGGAAAATAAAATCTGGAGTGTAAAAATAAATTAATTAATTAAAAGAAAAGGAGGAGAGGGAGAAATGGGGGAAGTGAGTGGAGGAGATGGGAAGCTGATATTTGGATGTAAAGTGAATAAATAGATCAATTAATTAATTAAAAGTCATAAATGCAGTAATAACAACAACAAAAGCATAATCAACTGTTATGAGCCCTTGAAAGACTTTTAACAACCTTCACCTGGCCACCCTTCATCTTGCCATCAGGGGGCAGTAAAGTACTGTAGTTTAGACCAATACCTTGGAGGAAATTTGATTTGACTTGGTGCAATAAAAGTGGCTTGGAGCAGGTCTGGTTGTACACACTCTGTAAGCCACACATTTCTCATAATTTCACAGGGCAGTTCTTTACAGGAAGATGAAAATATCTTTTATACATCAGGCCTAGGTTTCATTAAGATTTAACAGTAAGGATGGGATAATGGGGAAAGGTTTATAGCAGGCGTGTAATTCTAAAATTGTTCCTCCTCTGGATCTCTGAGGTTCCTTTTAGTTTATGTTCTTTTAAATTAATTTATTTATTCACTTTACAACCTAATATCAGCAGTTCCTCTCCACCAAATATCCCCCTACTCACCTGCCCCTTCTCTTTTGAGAAAGGAATGCCAAATCTGTGTCACCCACAGACACACACACTAACATGCCCCTCCCCTCCAAGCACATGAAGTTGCTGTAGGACTAGGTGTATCCTCTTCCACTGAGGTCAGACAAGGTGGTTTACTTGGGGGCACAGGATCCACAAGCAGGCAGCAGGCTCAGGGACAGCCCCTGCTCCAGTTGATGTGGGACCAGCCTGAAAATCAAGCTGCTCATCTGCTACATATGTGTGGAGACGCCTAGGTCCAGCCCATGATAGCTCTTGGGTTGGTGATTCAGTCTCGGGACATTTCAAAGGGTCCATGTTAGTTGACGCTGTTGGTCTTCCTGTGGAGTCCCTGTCCTCTTTGGGTCCCTCAATCCTTCTCCCAACTGTCCCCTAAGACTCTCGAAGCTTTATGTAATGTTTGGTCATGAGTCTCTGTTGGCAACAAGTTTAGAAAGTCAATTCCAAGCATTTCTCATGCATTTCCCAAAGACAATCAAGGAATAACTAAGATGTGGCTTTTTTTAGAGAGATAAAACCATCCACTGTTGCAAATATAACATCCAAGCAACAAGAAAAACATACACAACGGTTAATTTTCTTTAATTTGACATTTCTTTCTATAGTGTTTGATAACTTATAAACATATACACTTATAGGGTACAATATGATGTTCTGAGAATTTTGTGGTAAGATATTTAGAATTTCATCTCATATGTTTCAAAGAACAGTAAATGGAATTCTGCTCCTGTATTGCTCCCATAAACTTCTTATTTTCCTATGGAACTAAAAATTATTGTCTCCTGACTATCTCATGCTCGCTCTAAAATCAAGCCTGTGGATTGCTATCTTCTACATGTTTCACCTGCTTGTACCCACATGGAAGTAAGAACTGACAGCTTTAGTTTGTCTTTATCTAGTCAATCTCACTCACTCTTAGAGCTTTATTCACACCACTGCCAATGACAGAATTTCCTTTTTAGGACAAGCAAATAAATCATTGCTTAGGGCTTTCGTATCTATCTGTGAACAATCTCTAATGTCGATTTCCTCTTCATCCCTTGTAAGTAATGCTACAGGAACAAGACTGTTGCTATCTCCTTAAACATTTAGCACTCTTATTCATTCATAGAAAATACATATTTCACACACAGGCACATATGCCCTACTCCATTCAGAGTAATCGTGTTTCTATTTCCCTATCATCCCAGTCTCTCTGGAGCCTGGGGTCTCCTCTTCTCCTTTGGCTTTGTTACCTGTGATGTTTGCTCCCATTCAAAACTACTTTGGCCCAGGTCAATAGCACAGAGCTTTTCTCCTGTGTCTCTTCTCTGCTTCCATGTTCAGGTCTCATGGGCAACCCTTTAAGTTATTTTTACATAAGGCCAGAAAATGTTTTCTTCTTATCTAACACTGGATCTGCCTCTCTGCTTTCGGATAAACCACTATTCTATTCTGAACTTCCATGAAACCAACATTTTTTTTGTGTGACATTTCTACATATGCATGATATCGTGCAGTATCTCATTCTATTTCTGAATTATTTCAGTTATTGTAATGTGTTTGAGGTCAATTGGTATATTAAGTGATCATATTTTCCCTTTATAGCTGAGTAAGATATTGTGTATGTGTACCACATGTTGTCTTCTTTATTTCATTTTTGAGATTTCCATATGTGTCCACAGTACATCACGGTTATAATCCTTCTCCTTCAAACACATCCAAGACTTTGCCACTATCGCACCCATGGGCATACCTTGCCAGAATGCTTGTTCTTGTGAATCGTAGTGTTCTTAGCTGGGTAAGATGTTCGATGATTTTTTGGTCATCAGTAGCAAAGGATATAACTTCTGATAGTATGAATGCTAACCAGATAAAATGACATGTGTAGGTAAATGTCAGCTTGATTTCTCTATCTCCTCTAACCCTAGTGTGTGCTGTGTTCAACAACAGGCCTTACCATATCTGTTGTTCTGACCTACATCTCCTTACTTCCTTCACTCACTCCTGCCCATAGTACCTTGTATATTGTTTTTCTAGCTTTAGTGTTTGAAAGTTCTTCCTTTTGTATCTTTTTCTTTTGATCACTTGTATGTCAGACTGTGCAATATTATCCTTCTATTTCTAGCTTATATCAATTGAGATACATGTCTTCCAAGCTCATCCATGTTATGGTGAATGTCATTTTATTTTTAACTTAGTTTATTTACCCAATTGTCATCTGTTAGACTCTTAGATTGTTCCCATAACTTGGATTACTTTTTTAAATTTACAATAAACATATGAGTGTGTATCTTCAACAGTGAGTGGTTTCATATACTTTGAAACAGTCCATAAGTCAAAAAGCACAATTCAAATAAAAACCTGGTGGAGCAAACTCAGAATTATTTGTTAAAACTGTGGCAAGAATACCTAAACTCTATCCAGTCAACAAAAAATTAAAATACAGTGACACTCATAGAAAACTACAACCTGTCAGTATTGACCTATGAAGAACTAGAAAAATCCAGCCAATCAAAAAAGAGTTGAATTAGGATTACCCAATAAGAAAATCTCAAGAGGGGTTTGTTTTAAAACTGAAGTCTACAAAATATTCAAGCAAGAGTTAATATCAACACAACTTAAATTCTGCTCCCCAAATAGAACCAGATGAGTTATTTCTAAACACATTGTACGAGACTAGTACAGTAAAGTAACAAAAAGGCCAGGCAGAGACATAATATAAGATCCAGAAATGGCAGGTTAATAAGTCTGAGGGACATTGTTGTAAAAATATTGAATAAAATACTATAAGGGAATTCAACAAAACATCACAAATTATACATCGTGACTAAATTGTTGTTTCTTTTCCTATAGCATGTAAGCCTTTAACATTATGTCAATATTCTTTATATATTAAAAAATTAAAACTGAAAATAAAATGGCTGTGTCCATTGGTGCAATAAAAAAAACTTTCAAATAATAACTTTCTTTCTGGACAAAATGTCGGAAGAGTTAAATATTAGTAGAAAAACATTTTATCACAAAACGACCATCAATGGAAACTTGACTTTTAAATCAAGAAAGAAATACGAAAAGTCTTACTCCAGAACAAGGCAAAGATGCAAACTCTTATTTTCATAGTATCATAGCACCAGAAGCACTAGCAATAGCAATCTGACAAAAGAAACAAAACAGGATTAAGAATCATGGAGGAAGAAGTAAAATTATCTATACTTGAAAATATTATGTTCACATATGCAGAAAAGTTCTGACATTCCACAAAATGGTGAAGGAAGATGGGCTGGAGAGGTTCCCATAGAGGAAGGCCCAGGAGCAGCAGGTCCGCTGCCTCTGAGACACCGCCAGAACCTGAAGGAACAGACCGGATAAACAGTTCTCTGCACCCAAATCCTGTGGGAGGGAGAGCTAAACCTTCAGAGAGGAAGACACGCCTGGGAAACCAGGAGGCAGACACGCCTGGGAAACCAGAAGAGACTGCACTCTGCACACATTACTGATTCCAGAGGAAAACACCAAACGCCATCTGGAACCCTGGTTCACGGAAGCTCCCGGAAAGGGCGGCGCAGATCTTCTTGGTTGCTGGCCCACGGAGAGCTCCTAAGCAACATCCCTCCAGCAAACTTGAGCCTCCGGACCACAGGTAAGACAAACCTTCCTACTCCAAGCGACCTGCCTAGTGAACTCAGGGCAGGCCCACAGGAACAGCTAAAGACCTGTAGATAGGAAAAACTACACGCCTGAAAGCAGAACACTCTGTTCCCATAACTGTTTGAAAGAAAACAGGAAAACAGGTCTACAGCACTCTTGACACACAGGCTTATAGGACAGTCTAGCCACTGTCAGAAATAGAAGAACAAAGTAACACTAGAGATAATCTGATGGCGAGAGGCAAACGCAGGAATCCAAGCAACAGAAACCAAGACTACATGGCATCATTGGAGCCCAATTCTCCCACCAAAGCAAACACTGAATATCCAAACACACCAGAAAAGCAAGATCTAGTTTCAAAATCATATTTGATCATGATGTTGGAGGACTTCAAGAAAGACGTGAAGGACTCCCTTAGAGAAACACAGGAAAACAGAAATAAAAAAATAGAAGCCTACAGAGAGGAATCACAAAAAATCCCTGAAAGAATTCCAGGAAAACACAATCAAACAGTTGAAGGAATTAAAAATGGAAATAGAAGCAATCAAGAAAGAACACATGGAAACAACCCTGGATATAGAAAACCAAAAGAAGAGACAAGGAGCCATAGATACAAGCTTCACCAACAGAATACAAGAGATAGAAGAGAGAATCTCAGGAGCAGAAGATTCCATAGAAATCATCGACTCAACTGTCAAAGAGAATGTAAAGTGGAAAAAGTTACTGGTCCAAAACATACAGGAAATCCAGGACGCAATGAGGAGATCAAACCTAAGGATAATAGGTATAGAAGAGAGTGAATACTCCCAGCTCAAAGGACCAGTAAATATCTTCAACAAAATCATAGAAGAAAACTTCCATAACCTAAAGAAAGAGATACCCATAAGCATACAAGAAGCCTACAAAACTCCAAATAGATTGGACCAGAAAAGAAACACCTCCCGTCACATAATAGTCAAAACACCAAATGCACAAAATAAAGAAAGAATATTAAAAGCAGTAAGGGAAAAAGGTCAAGTAACATATAAAGGCAGACCTTGCAGAATTACACCAGACTTTTCACCGGAAACTATGAAAGCAAGAAGATCCTGGACAGATGTCATACAGACCCTAAGAGAACACAACTGTCAGCCCAGGTTACTGTATCCTGCAAAACTCTCAGTTAACATAGATGGAGAAAACAAGATATTCCATGACAAAACCAAATTTACACAATATCTTTCTACAAATCCAGCACTATAAATGGTAAAGCCCAACATAAGGTGGCAAGCTGTACCCTAGAAGAAGCAAGAAACTAATCATCTTGGCAACAAAACAAAGAGAAGAAAAGCGCAAAAACATGACCTCACATCCAAATATGAATATAACAGGAAGCAATAATCACTATTCCTTAATATCTCTCAACATCAATGGACTCAACTCCCCAATAAAAAGACATAGATTAACAAACTGGATACGCAACGAGGACCCTGCATTCTGCTGCCTACAGGAAACACACTTCAGAGACAAAGACAGACACTACCTCAGGATGAAAGGCTGGAAAACAACTTTCCAAGCAAATGGTCAGAAGAAGCAAGCTGGAGTAGCCATTCCAATATCAAATAAAGTCAATTTTCAACTAAAAGTCATCAAAAAAGATAAGGAAGGAGACTTCATATTCATCAAAGGAAAAATCCACCAAGATGAACTCTCAATCCTAAATATCTATGCCCCCAAATACAAGGGCACCTACATACGTAAAAGAAACCTTACTAAAGCTCAAAACACATTGCACCTCACACAATAATAGTAGAGATTTCAACACCCCACTCTCATCAATGGACAGATCATGGAAACAGAAATTCAACAGAGACGTAGACAGACTAAGAGAAGTCATGAGCCAAATGGACTTAACAGATATTTATAGAACATTCTATCCTAAAGCAAAAGGATATACCTTCTTCTCAGCTCCTCAGGGTACTTTCTCCAAAATTGACCATATAATTGGTCAAAAAACGGGCCTCAACAGGTACAGAAAGATAGAAATAATCCCATGCGTGCTATTAGACCACCACGGCCTAAAGCTGGTCTTCAATAACAATAAGGGAAGAACGCCCACATATACGTGGAAGTTGAACAATGCTCTACTCAACGATAACCTGGTGAAGGAAGAAATAAAGAAAGAAATTAAAGACTTCTTAGAATTTAATGAAAATGAAGGTACAACATACCCAAACTTATGGGACACAATGAAAGCTGTGCTAAAAGGAAAACTCATAGCTCTGAATGCCTGCGGAAAGAAACAGGAAAGAGTATATGTCACCAGCTTGACAGCACACCTAAAAGCTCTAGAACAAAAAGAAGCAAATACACCCAGGAGGAGTAGAAGGCAGGTAATAATCAAACTTAGAGCTGAAATCAACCAAGTAGAAACAAAAAGGACCATAGAAAGAATCAACAGAACCAAAAGTTGGTTCTTTGAGAAAATCAACTAGATAGATAAACCCGTAGCCATACTAACAAGAGGACACAGAGAGTGTGTCCAAATTAACAAAATCAGAAATGAAAAGGGAGACATAACTACAGATTCAGAGGAAATTCAAAAAATCATCAGATCTTACTATAAAAGGCTATATTCAACAAAACTTGAAAATCTGCAGGAAATAGTCAATTGGTTGGAACTAGAAAATATCATCCTGAGTGAGGTAACCCAATCACAGAGAAACACACATGGTATGCACTCATTGATAAGTGGCTATTAGCCCAAATGCTTGAATTACCCTAGATGCCTAGAACACATAAAACTCAAGACGGATGATCAAAATGTGAATGCTTCACTCCTTCTTTAAAAGGGGGAACAAGGGGTTGGGGATTTAGCTCAGTGGTAGAGCGCTTGCCTAGGAAGCGCAAGTCCCTGGGTTCAGTCCCCAGCTCCGAAAAAAAAAAAAAAAAAGAACCAAAAAGGGGGAACAAGAATACCCTTAGCAGGGAATAGAGAGGCAAAGATTAAAACAGAGACAGAAGGAACACCCATTCAGAGCCTGCCCCACATGTGGCCCATGCATATACAGCCATTCAATTAGACAAGATGGATGAAGCAAAGAAGTGCAGGCCGACAGGAGCTGGATGTAGATCTCTCCTGAGAGACACAGCCAGAATAGAGCAAACACAGAGGCTTATGCCAGCAGCAAACCACTGAATTGAGAATAGGACCCCCGTTGAAGGAATCAGAGAAAGAACTGGAAGAGCTTGAAGGGGCTCAAGACCCCATATGTACAACAATGCCAAGCAACCAGAGCTTCCAGGGACTAAGCCACTACCTAAAGACTATACATGGACTGACCCTGGACTCTGACCTCATAGGTAGCAATGAATATCCTAGTAAGAGCACCAGTGTAAGGGGAAACCCTGGGTCCTGCTAAGACTGAACCCCTAGTGAACTATATTGTTGGGGGGAGGGCGGCAAGGTGGGGAGGATGGGGAGGGGAACACTTGTAAAGAAGGGGATGTTTGCCCGGAAACTGGGAAAGGGAATAACACTCGAAATGTATATAAGAAGTACTCAAGTTAATAAAAAATAAATAAATAAAATGGAATATTACTCAGCTTATTTGAAATAAGGATCACCTGAAATTCATCATTCGTGTGTGTATATGTGCAATATGCATATAATTGTATAATATATATTATCATCATATATATTATTCATCATTCGTATGTGTATATGTGCAATATGCATATAATTGTATAATATATATTATCATCATATATATCAATGAGTATAAAGTAATTTCTATGTGTTGTACCATAGCCTCAGGACATGTAGGAATTGCATCAGGTTGTACTGGAAAATAATCCCAAGCCACAGCAAATTGCTTAGTCCCTAGCTGACCATTCCACTTCACCACCAGAAACACAATACCTTGGTGATGCAAGCAACTCGCCCTAACAAACCACAAAAACAGCTTTAAGCTTCTTATCTGTGGGTATGGGTGAAATGTTTAGTGTATTTGTGGATTATGCTGACGCAGTAAAGTGGCAATTGTAGGTTATATTCCAAGAATCATGATCTCATGAGCCTGAGATAGGTAACTAGGTTTCTAGTGCCAGGTATGATTGTAATTCATGGGCCTTATGAGTCTGGGTTACCTCATTTTGTATAATATATATTCTAGTTTCATTTATTTCCATACAAATTTCATATGTTTCATCTTCTTTGTGCATGAATAAAATTTCATTTTTTGTATCTTTCAAAAAAAAAAGGAACTTCAAGACTCTGAAGAAAGAAATTGAAGAAGACCTCAGAAGATGGAAAGATCTCCCATGCTCATGGATTGGCAGGATTAATATAGTAAAAATGGCCATTTTACCAAAAGCGATCTACAGATTCAATGCAATCCCCATCAAAATACCAATCCATTTCTTCAAAGAGTTAGACAGAACAATTTGCAAATTCAACTGGAATAACAAAAAACCCAGGATAGCTAAAACTACCCTCAACAATAAAAGGACTTCAGGGGGAATCACTATCCTGAACTCAAGCAGTATTACAGAGCAATAGTGATAAAAACTGCATGGTATTGGTACAGAGACAGACAGATAGACCAATGGAACAGAATTGAAGACCCAGAAATGAACCCACACACCTATGGGCACTTGATTTTTTTGACAAAGGGCCAAAACCATCCAATGGAAAAAGATAGCATTTTCAGCAAATGGTGCTGGTTCAACTGGAGGTCAACATGTAGAAGAATGCAGATTGATCCATGCTTATCACCCTGTAAAAAGCTCAAGTCCAAGTGGATCAAGGACCTCCACATCAAACCAGATACACTTAAACTAATAGAAGAAAAACTAGGGCAGCATCTCGAACACATGGGCACTGGAAAAAATTTCCTGAACAAAACACCAATGGCTTATGCTCTAAGATCAAGAATCGACAAATGGGATCTCATAAAACTGCAAAGCTTCTGTAAGGCAAAGGACACTGTGGTTAGGACAAAACGGCAACCAACAGATTGGGAAAAGATCTCTACCAATCCTACAACAGATAGAGGCCTTATACCCAAAATATACAAAGAACTCAAGAAGTTAGACCGCAGGGAGACAAATAACCCTATTAAAAATGGGATTCAGAGCTAAACAAAGAATTCACAGCTGAGGAATGCCGAATGGCTGAGAAACACCTAAAGAAATGTTCAACATCTTTAGTCATAAGGGAAATGGAAATCAAAACAACCCTGAGATTTCACCTCACACCAGTGAAAATGGCTAAGATCAAAAACTCAGGTGACAGCAAATGTTGGTGAGGGCGTGGAGAAAGGAACACTCCTCCATTGTTGGTGGGATTGCAGACTGGTACAACCATTCTGGAAATCAGTCTGGAGGTTCCTCAGAAAATTGGACATTGAACTGCCTGAGGATCCACTATACCTCTCTTGGGCATATACGAAAAGATGCCCCAACATATAAAAAAGACGTGCTCCATTATGTTCATAGCAGCCTTATTTATAATAGCCAGAAGCTGGAAAGAACCCAGATGCCCTTCAACAGAAGAATGGATACATAAAATGTGGTACATCTACACAATGGAATATTACTCAGCTATCAAATACAATGATTTTATGAAATTCGTAGGCAAATGGTTGGAACTAGAAAACATCATCCTGAGTGAGGTAACCCAATCACAGAGAAACACACATGGTATGCACTCATTGATAAGTGGCTATTAGCCCAAATGCTTGAATTACCCTAGATGCCTAGAACACATAAAACTCAAGACGGATGATCAAAATGTGAATGCTTCACTCCTTCTTTAAAACGGGGAACAAGAATACCCTTAGCAGGGAATAGAGAGGCAAAGATTAAAACAGAGACAGAAGGAACACCCACTCAGAGCCTGCCCCACTGTGGCCCATGCATATACAGCCACCCAATTAGACAAGATGGATGAAGCAAAGAAGTGCATGCAGACAGGAGCCATCCGTAGATCTCTCCTGAGAGACACAGCCAGAATAGAGCAAATACAGAGGTGAATGCGAGCAGCAAACCACTGAACTGAGAACAGGACCCCCGTTGAAGGAATCAGAGAAAGAACTGGAAAGCTTGAAGGGCTTGAGGACCCCATATGTACAACAATGCCAAAAGCAACCAGAGCTTCCAGGGACTAAGCCACTACCTAAAGACTATACATGGACTGACCCTGGACTCTGACCTCATAGGTAGCATTGAATACCCTAGTAAGATCATCAGTGTAAGGGGAGGCCCGGGGTCCTGCTAAGCCTGAACCCCCGGGGAAGGTGATTGTGGGGGGGAGGGGGGAAAGGGGGGGGAGGAGGGGGAGGGGAACACCCATAAAGAAGGGGAGGGGGAGGGACTGGGGGATGTTGTCCCGTAATCCGGGAAAGGGAATAACACTTGAAATGTAAATAAATACTCAAGTTAAAAAAAAAATTTAAAAAAAAGCATTGAGCTGTTGTCAAAAAGGCAGTAAAACCCAATATGCCAAGATTTATAACATAGAAATGTCCTCCTGACTGAAAACTTGGCATATATGAAGGAATTTTGTCTTCTTATTTATGTATGCATACTTTAAATGTCTTGAGTCCAAGGACTATGGTTTCATCTAAATTCAATTCTGACGAAAGACTTTTTTTAATTAAACAAATTAATACTTAAAATAACACTTAGATAAAACTCCTCTTTGACATATTAAATCCAAAGATTTATTCTGTGAAACTGAGGAATAAATTTGCTATTCAAAAAAAAATCCCCAAAGAAATGGACTATTACTTCAAAAATAATCATTACAAAAAACGATGATGTAATCTCACTTGGTACAAGAAAATGAGAACTACTAAAGGTAACTTAAAAGTTTTATTATAAATTTTTAAAAATATTAAATAAAAAAGACAACCAGAATGTAAAACAATACACACCAATGGACAAGGGAGCTAAGGAGGAGAGCTTCAGCATTACTTACCGTTATGGATTCGAGTCAGAGAAAATTTACAGCCCTCATTTCCAAACACATTTATTATTTTTATTTAAATGAGAAATGAGAATAAATCATAAAAGTTCAGTAGTATACTCCCTCTACCACATCTACTTATATACTATTACTAAGAGAAAAATCCCTCTTTCTTTCTCTCAAAGACATTTTTTTTTCTTTCTGTTAATTGGAAGAAGATGCCTTTGCTGGGCTTGTTAGATTTAAACCTACAACCCAAGCATTTGGGATTCAAAGGTGGGATAACAGTCTTAAATTTAAGATCAGCCTAGCCTAGGCTACATAATTCCATGGTCCCAGGCCAACTTGAAACTACATAGAGGCAAGAGACTCTAGAAAACAATAAGATAAAGTGCAACTAGGCATTATGGAACACAACTGTGTCAGCACTTAAAGACAGAGACAGGAGAATCTGCAGTTGAGGGCCAGCCTCAGAAAGTTAGAGGTCATCCTGTAATACACAATACTCTTCCTGAAAAATTCTACATAAACTATACAGTAAACAGTAAAGAAAGAAACATCTCAAGCCACTGACCATAAATTCAATTTTAAGAAACTGGAAAAGAAAGAGGAAATGGAGTCAAAATAAGCACAAGGAAAAAATAAATATCAAAGAAAAAACAATAAAATAAAACCCAATAAATCTGTAGGAAAAGTGGTCCAAAATTAAGTAAAAGCAAGTTACTTAGTATTAATAAAATTAAGAAAAGAATCAGAAATAAGACAAAGATGTAAAATACTAATAGGAATGACTAAAGCAGTAAATTAAGCATTTTGTACATCTTTTCAATCATTACCAGGCTAAAAATTGTCTGTAATGATAAGAAAAAAGAGAAAAGAATAGAAAAATTGTCTTATAAGAAAAAGGATATAAAGAATTGTGTCTGAAGACAGTATTTTGGAACATGATGGAATCTATTTTTAAAGGGGACGTTGGCAAGTGAAGTTAGCCAGCTCAGAGATACAATGACAAATGCAACTTAAGTATATTTGTATTAAACTTTTAATTTTAGCTACCAGATAATGGATATGGATTTTTGAAAAGCAATACATATTTACTTATAAAGATGTAGAATTGTTACATTAATGAGTTGATCTGTATCCTCACATATTTACTTTCAATTATTATTAATTATTATTATTTAATATGTTTGTATAGTCTGGTATCATCGTCATCATCACCATCATTAAATATGTTTTTACAATCCAGTTGTTATCTCACTGCCAGTTCACCCTCCAACTGTTCCTCATCTCATTCCTCCTCCCCATCTCCAAGAGGATGTATCAACCCAACCCCCATCCCACCAAACCTCCCCTGGGACCTCAAGTCTCTCCAGAGTCCACTGAGGGTAAACTAGGTAGGTAATCCTCTGCTATGTATGTGTTGGGGGCCTTGGACAAGCTTTTGTATGTTGCCTGGTTGGTGGCTCATTGTCTGAGAGATCTCAGGAGCCATGTTACTTGATACTATTGGTCTTTCTGTAGGGTGTCCCTCCTCTCAGCTTCTTCCAGCTTTTCTCTAATTCAATCACAGGGGTTCCTGACTTCAGTCCAATGATCAGGCTTCTATCTCTGTGAGCTGTTTTTAGCTCCTATCTGTAAGCACACCATAGCATCTGTAATAGTGTCAGGCCTTGGGGTCTCCTTTTGATCTGGATCCCAATTTAGGCTGGTTGCTAAACCTCCTTTCCCTCAGTCCCTTCTCCATTTTTGTCCCTGCAGTTCTTTGAGACAGGAACAATTCTGGCTCAGACTTTTTGACTGTGGGATGGCAACCCCATTCCTCCACTTGATGCTCTGCCTTTCTACTGAAAGTGGAAACTGCAAGTTCCCTCTCCCCAATGTTAGGCATTTCATCTAAGGTTCTTCCCTTTGAGTCCTGAGAGTCTCTCACCTCCCAGGTCTCTGGTACATTCTAGAGGGTCTCCCTACCTCCCACCTCCTGAGGTTGCCTGTTACCATTCTTTCTGCTGGCTCTCAGGGCTTCAATCCTGTTTCATCCCCCCAGTACCTGATCATGTCCCTTTTCCCTTACTGTGTCCTCTCCCATCCAGGTCCCTCTCACCTTCTGTTTCCTTTGATTTTGTCTTCCTCCTCAGTGCAATTGATGCATCCTCATTTGGGCCCTTTTGTTTGATAAACTTTTCTAGTTCTGTGGATTGTATCCTGGGTATTTTGTATCTTCTTGGCTAATATCCACTTATTAGTGAATACATACCATGCATATCCTTTTGGGTCTGAGTTTTTACCTCACTCAAGATGATATTTTCTAGTTCCATCCATTTGCCTGCAAAACTGATGATGTCCTCATTCTTAATAGCTAAGTAGTATTCCATTGTGTATTTTCTTTTTAAAAAAAATCAGTTGACAATGCCAGGGCTGTGAGATGTGAGTGGGTTTGTGGGTGGAGGATCACCTCATAGAGCAGGAGAAGGGGATAGGGCTTGTGGAGGGGAAATCGGGAAAGGGGATAGCATATGAAATATAAATAAATCAAATATTTAATAAAAAACCAGCTGATAGCTTTTATGTCATTAGGAGCTATGTGTTCAATTTGAGGACTAAAAAGGCATGTATTTAAAATCATAACCTAATCTTACCTAAAACATGCTTACACTGAAGACAAAGAAATTTAGTAGGAGAGGTGACCAAGATACTAGGTTGATGCTATTTTTAAAATGTGAAGTTTCTTTTCCTTTTTGATGACAAGGTTTTGCTCCTTAGTTGATTTGTTTGTTTTGAATGGTTGTTTTATTTTTGAGAATTCTGTGCATGAGTACTGTGTTTACATCATTCTCATCCCAGTTTCTCCCTCTTTAACGCTTCCAATGACTACTTCCAAAATTATTTACATCTTCTTCTAACACACACACACACACACACACACACACCCCACACACACACAGACACACACATACACACACAGACCCACAGACACACACAGACGTACACACACAGACACCCACAACACACATGCATATACACACATACACACATATATACCACACACACACATGCACACACACATACACATACACATACACACATACATGTGCACACACACACACATACACACAAGTATGTACTAATAAAACCTACTGAATCTACTAAGTGTGGGTACTATGTGTTTAAGTTTGACCACCTGACATAGACTATCAGTCAAGGCCTTATTCCTGGAGAATTCTGATTCTGCATCATTATGGAACCTACAACTCTTTGTTGACACACGAGGTCTCATGAGAGTTTCATCATACAGGCTGGTTTGTCAGCTGCTGTTGTCATTGTTCATGTCTTAACTAGGCAGCCATGTTGTTCAGGCACAGCTCTCTATTGTATATAAAAGACAATATCTTGTGGCAGACTCTTTGGTTCCTTGGCTCTTACCATCTTTCCAACCCTCTTTTGCAATGTTTCCTGAGCCTGAGGAATAGATGTTGTATTTTCTCATTTATAAGAAATGAGAAATACTTGTAAGCTAATTTTCCAGGAAATTTGAAATATAAATTATCTGATTATGTATTATGTTTACCATGCTGAGATTTGTCACTGAATACTATATCTCCATTTTAACTACACCTATTCAGGTTGGCGCAGTTTAGCTTTTTTTTTTAATTACATATCCCCTCCTTTCCCAGACTACTGGATATACCATTTATTGTCTTCTCAAAGTTAAATATCTATTCAGTAATAGCAAATGATCAGCAGTTTATGTAAAGCATTTACATTTCTTAAAAACATTAAAAATATAAACTGTCAGGGACATATCTGTTGAACACTGCACATGTCTGACAATTGAAAAGTTTTGGTGAGGTTAGTAATATCATTAAATGAGAATTTTTTATTTGTGTACTAATATATCAATTCTCCAATTTACTGTATGCATTTAGTGTTCTCTGAAGTGATACCTCAGGACTGTTGTTTTTAGAAGTTAACAATCTGTTGAAATACTCATGTGGGCATATAAAGGTTCTACAGTAGTCTAAACACTGAGAAAAGAAGAAAGTTTTTAATTATTTGTCAATTTTAATAACTACAAATTCATGGTAATTGAGAAGATGTGGATCTAGAATCAAGATAAATAAGTGGATCAAAGAGACAGTCTAATAACAGACCTATGCACATCTCTTTGCAAAAGTAATTCAGTGAAGTAAAGTCAATCTTCTATAAATGTTGGAAAAATTATATTCATATAGACTTAAACAATGAGTTGTTAATTTAAATGAACAACTAAATTTTAAAACTATAACATTTTAGTACAAATATAAAACAGAACTTTGATTTGGCTTATACATAGTCTCTCAAAGGCTAAGAAGAAAACACTGTTAACTGACTATAAATGTACAACAGTTTTGAATAGATGCTTCACCTAGATATTATATATGCATGGCAGGTTCCTGAAATTTACATGACTGACTCTCAAAATTATTTTCCTATGTGAAAGAAGTTGGACAAGATTACATTCTTGTAATTCTACTTACATACATTCTTAAAAACTCAAACTTATAGTCATGTAAAATAAATTAATGGTTGTGTGAAGCTTACAGAGCATAAAAAGAAACTTTTAAGAAAATGGATATATTAATTGGTTGCTGTTGTTTTAAAAGGTATATAAAGTTTTGAATTTTCAAATTGTATATTTGAATTATAGATATGTTGTCACAGATCAATTTTATCACAGTAATGTTATTGAAATTATACTTTTATACAGACTCCATTCCACGGTTTCTTCTGGGCTTTGAGTAGCTTACATGAATATTTTTATCATTTTAAAAAAATAAAACACAATAGGTACCATGGTATAGAATGTCCAGTACTGAAGATAGAAAGTGTATACAGGGTACTTTCCTTCAGAATGCTTAGATGATTTTCTGTCTAGTCCTACAGGTCTTTGAGGGAGCATATTAAACCTGTCTAAAGTTTAAACAAAGATTGTAGGTCTATACATGAAATTTTCCTTACTTTCCTGAAAGCAATCTAATTGGTATGGGTCAAACCAAGGTTGTGAAATGACTATGCTTTCAATCCCAGAAATACAGGTCCACCATATTTCCCTTAGAGCATGGGGAATTTTCAACCTGTGGGTCAAGACTCCCTTTGGGAGATCATATACCAGATACACTACGTAACATACATTTATATTACGATTCAGAATACAAAGTTACAGTTATAAAGCAGCAATGAAATAATTGTGTGGCTGGGGGTCACTACAACATAAGGAACTGTAGTAAAGGATCACAGCATTAGGAAGGTTGAGAATCACTGCTCTAGAGTCTGATTATGAGACAATCAGGTGATACTTTCAACATTTCACAAAGATATGTCATAACCAAGATCTGCCATTCCAGTGTTTATAATGTCCTTATTTTCTAAATTATGGAAGAATATCAGTGCTGTCAAATGTTTCACCTGTTAATTTGACTTATCTGCCTCTCTGAAGGTTTAGCTCTCCCTCCCACGGGATTTGGGTGCAGAGAACTGTTTATCCCACCTGTTAATTTGAAAAGAGCAGCTTTCCCCCTAGATTCCTGAGCTATTGTCACCTTTTTATTTAATTTCTCACAAATAATCATATTGAAATTGCTAGGTATTCTACTAAAGGTTTTCTCAAAACCTTCTTAACTCTGCCCACAGTTTAGTTCTACTTGCTAATACTGACTTACATGCTAAAAACTCTAAATTACTTTATTATATTGTTATTTAATATTTTTGTTTCTGAGAATTTCCCACAGGAATATTGTACGAAATTACACCATTTCAAATCCATCTCCTTCCTGTTCAAATTCCTCCCATGTCTTCTGCTCCCTCACAGATTCATGGTCTTGTCTTTAATTATAATTTTCATATACTTATATTATATTTTATTTATTATTTGGATATACATTAAAACCTACTGAGTTCACCCTTGAACATCCATTCATATATGTAAAATCTACTGAGTCCATTTAATGTTGTTCATACGTACACGTGTTTAGGACTGACTACTTGGAGCTGAATAACCTATTAGGGAGTTCATTCCTGATGGTGGGGGACCTGATTCTCGCTCTTCTAGGGCCATGGATTGCCTGAAGCTCTTCATCTAAGAACTTCCATTCTCTGACATGTAACTTGGTTTAAGTCAAAAAAGGTTGTTGATTCCCTTTCCCTCCCAGTGTTTAATTGTAGGGCTCCTTTTGGAATACTCATTGCTTTAGAGTACTCAGGAAACTGAGTCAGAATCTCACTAAGATTGTAGAATGTACTTCAGATGAACAAAAATATAAATGGGCAAGAATTGATAATAAGAAAAATCCTTATTTGAGTCACTGTGTTTGGAGGCAAACAACGGTTGAGGCTGGGCCCAAAGTGTGCAGGGTCAGAGAAGCCTTCTGAACTTCTCAAGCTGAAATTCATTAGCTTCACTGTGCTCTGCTAAGCTGTAAAGAGGCATCCCATCAACTGTGCCCTGGGGTAGCTGGGCTGGACCAATGTTGATAGGCTTCAGACAATATTTGTGTGAAAATATAATGGGATTTTAAAAATCTTGCATATAAAAGTTCTACAGTATTATTATTATTTCTGAGAAAAAGGCAAACCTCACAATGAGTTGTTTGAACTAAATCACCTGACATGGGAAGTACTGCTTCCCACAGACTATTAAAACTTTTGGCAAAAGTCTCCTCACATTGCTGTGTCTTAGCAAGCATTTAAGAGGCTTCCTCTGACAGTTATAATTAAGCTTCAAAGAAACTGGGCAAAGCCAGCCACTTAAATTTGCTGTTGCCTTTTCCCCCATTGTTACCTATGTGCAATTTACTCATTTATTCTCATCACACTTTCCAGAGGCTGACTCAGTTTTATAACTCAGAATGGTAGGTCCAAAAGCCAACAAGAGTTCCCAGTGCAGTAAGAGAGCAAGGTACCTATCAAAAGGCCAGTATCCACTCTAGGAATGGCATGGCATGCTGAATCTATTTAGTCTTGGCTGGTTTCAACTTAATTTTCAGTCTTTGCTGCAAAATTTTATGTTTCAGTCAACTGAACTACATGGTATCCTTGTAACCACAAGTCTTCACACATCTGCATGCCTCCTCATGGTTCTAGCTTAGTCCTACTCCTACATGCTTGCCCTCCTCCTTGGTGTCACCCATTGCCGCCACTTACCTTGGTCTCATTTTCCACACAACCCTGATATCTTTCAAATACTACAATTCTGCAACTGTGTCTTTTACTGATTTGTTGATGGTAACTCCTCTCTTCACATAGCTTTCAGAGAAAAAAAACAGTTCTTTATGTTTACATCATATCTTTAAAAATACATTTGCTGAAATATATCACTTTATATACCTGTATATTGCCATACCTGATTTGCTACTATGAGATTCTTCAGTATAGGATAACTCAATATTATTAGTAGAAAATCCAAAATATGTGCAAATTTGTTTGAGAACACTAAAGAACAGACTCCAGACCAATGTATAAAACCACATAGCCTTCAAAGAAAAGCATATAAAATTAAGCAGTGCTTTAGATACATTAATCAAAAGATTAACAAAAGAACACATATAAGAAGACTACATGTCCACTTCAGCAACATTGATGATACTGAACTTACCTCAGTGAATTAGTAGAATGTAAAAAGAAAATAATATAAATTCACAATTTACTGTCAAGATCATCATAACCTTATTTTCTAAATGAAGCTACCAAACATGATGTACTCAATAAATAGTGTCACAATAATTCATAGCTAGCCTCTATAAATCCCAGTGATGAAAGTTCTAGAATCTGAGAGGTGAATGGTCATGGCAGTGGGACATCCTCTTGAACATTTCCTCTACCTCCCAATATGGACATATAAAAATGTGTACAAAAACATTTGATGCATGTAATACCCCATCTTAACCATTTTAAGTGTATAATTTAATATTTCATTGTTATTGCAGATAGTTTTGGTGTGGGTAGTCATTGCTTCAACCTGTCTCTGGAAAAATTCTACTTCCACAGTTGAAATTTATACCCATCAAACAGTAAGACATGTCTTTCTTTCCTCAAGACCAGTCAGTTACTCTTATACTTTCTGCAAAAGGGCTTTTTGAACATTATAAATACATCTTAAAAGTGGAATCATATCATGTTGTTCTGTGTCTTATGCTTATGTGTGTGTGCGAAGGGGGTCATACATACAATACATCATTACCCACCCATCCATTGAAGGATATGTGGATTCCTTCTATGTTTTAGCTATCATGACTAAATCTGCCATGAACATGGTTGTGTAAATATCTATGTGAGATCCTATGTTCAAGTCTTTTGTGTGCGTTCCCAGAAGTTCATCTAGACTCTTTTTGTAGCTTTGTGGTTGCCACAGCATTCACTCTCAAGAATAAATCCAGTGATAAATTTTATGCAACCATTAAAACTGTGTCAAGTCCAAAAGGCTTGTGTGTACTGAGTCTGTGCAAAATGAAAACAACAACAACAATAACAGCAACAACAACAACAAAACCTTAGTAAGTTTACTCAGGTAAGTCAAGAAAATAAGCCATAAAATGAGAATAGAGAGATGTCCTCAAATTTTAAAGCCTGTCTGTCTTCACTAAGTTCCTAAGTTCTGTTATGAAAGATTTGTTTGCCTCAGAAGTTTGTCCCTCCAGGTTTCACTCATTATTACAGAAATGAATAGAATAATTCACCCAATGTTCCTTTCAGTTACTGTAATCACCTCATCCATCTTCATTCATTGATAATTATATTATGGGAATCATTTTCCAATTCTTTGCAGATGGTCAAGCCCCTTCTGTAACTATTACTATTATACAAGTCTACCAGTCTAGTTACCTCGTTAAAAAAAAGAAAGTTTTACTTTGGATTACTGTTTATTTTATTTTATTTTATTTACATTTCAAATGTTGTCCCCTTCCTGATTTCCCCTTCTCAAACCCTCCATCCCATATCCCCTTCCTTTTGCCTCTGTGCTGGTGATCCTCTACCCACACACCCACTCCAGCCTCACCCCTTTAACATCCTCCTACTCTGGAGTATTATGGCTCCATAGGCCCAAGGGCCAACCCTTCCATTGATTCCAGATAAGGTAATCCTCTGCTGCAAATGTAGTTGGAGCCATGGATCTCTCCAGTACACATTCTTTGCTTAGTAGTTTAATCCCTGGGAGTTCCAGAGGGTCCAGTAAATTGATATTGTTTTCTTCCCACCAGGTTGCACTGCCCTTCATTCCTTCCTCTAACTCTCCCATTGGGGTCCCCAGGTTCAATCTGATGGTTGGGTGCATCTGTATTAGTCAGGTACTGGCAGAGCTTCTCAGGATTACTGTTTTTTAAAAATATATCTAAAAACTGCAGAATTCCTTTATTATGTTCCTAAACCTATACTAACAAAATATTTTCAAATATCTTCTGAATTAAAGCCAAACTGAAATACTTGAATTTTGAAATCAGAAATATAAGAAATATTTGCTCTAAAACAACATATGTAAAATTATAAAAGTTCAAAACATAAATTAGCAATTCAGAAGTAGGGTGTCTGCATAGTGTGTACAAGTCCTTGCTTTAATAGCTAACAGGTCGAAAGAAAGAAAGAAAGAAAGAAAGAAAGAAAGAAAGAAAGAAAGAAAGGAAGGAAGGAAGGAAGGAAGGAAGGAAGGAAGAAAGAAAGAAAGAAAGAAAGAAAGAAAGAAAGAAAGAAAGAAAGAAAGAAAGAAAAGAAGTAAGTAAGTAGATAAATAAATAAGTCTTGTGAGATTTGGCATGGTGATAAAATCTATGTTTAACC
This sequence comes from Rattus rattus, assembly GCF_011064425.1. Taxonomy (NCBI): domain Eukaryota; kingdom Metazoa; phylum Chordata; class Mammalia; order Rodentia; family Muridae; genus Rattus; species Rattus rattus. The sequence continues at coordinate 219,393 of NC_046156.1, forward strand.
TAGTCAAGCCTAAGTTCAACCCACAGTTCACCAAAATGATAATAATATCAATGAAACAAATCATAAACTCTAAAAAGACAGAAGATGTATTTTAGTGTTGAGAGTGCTTAGCTGATGTACACAAGATACTAGGTTTTATTCCTAACACCACAAACAGAAAAATAATAGATAAAATAAAACAAAGTTTAGTTAGGTGGTGTGAGTCTAAAATAAAACTCTCTCAATTATGTAAACACATAAATTCAAGAATAAACACGAAAACAAAATTAAAACATGAAACAGATTGAGACAAAAATGCAATAGAATTTTTCTTGTGGTATACTGAGATTCAAGGCATTAGGGATTTTTTAGCAGTTCAACAAAGAAAACTAAATGATGTAATATGATTTCTACTGAGGCTAAAGTAATGTAATCAAACATATGCCACCTTGATCCTATGAAATAGGACAGAATGGCAGATGAGTGAGAGGAATAGAAATGAATGCTGCAAGTTACATGAGTTAGGCTCAGAGTGAATGCTGCCAAATTACATGAGTTAGGCTCAGAGAGAATTGTGATAGGACAGAATGGAAATTGCCAAAAGCTGAACTTTGACTTTGGTTGCCTACATATCCATGTATGTGAATCAGTGAAAGTTAGACAGAAAATGTCAAATTTAACCTCATTTTGCAACTTGTAACAAATAAGGCAAGAAAGCAGAACATAAGTAGATTTAGACACAATGGATTCCCCTGACAACCAGCTGAGTTTTGCTGTAGCAGTTAAAGAGTCCACTACCTTTAGGAATGCTTGTTTTGTTTCTAATTTGTTTGGGTATTTTTATGTATTTTTAAGTCATGGTCTAAAGTGTTAAACAAAGTCTTACTGTAGCTTTGGCTGTTATGGAACAGGCTACGTAAACCAATCTGGATCAGGCTCCCAAAGATCTTCCTGCTTCTCCTTCCCAAATGCTGGGATTACAAGCATGTACTATATCTGGTCCAAGGCATTGGCCATTTTGAAACATTTAAAACCACTTTTTAGATAAAAATAGAATGTATTAAGCCAATGTTTCATGATACCCTCTTAGAATATTCATCTTTGAAAACAAATGTTTTAAGGAAAGTTTTGTAATATGAACATCAGTTTGTTTAGTGTGCAGAATTTAGGCACATTCTGATTAAAGCAAAAAATGATATAGGCAGTTGATTTAATCCTAGGCACATAAACAATCTAACAACAGGATCTTGGCCTCTATGATGGTGCAAGATATGGGTTTCATCTTGAGGAGAGGGCCTCACATCCAGTCAAAAGATGTTCAATTCTCTTAACATCCATGTCACAATTGCACCAGTAGATGTATCTTGCCAGGGCAGTCACTATTGATGCTCATGGTATTTACAGATGAATCTGAATGATGATTCCTTTTCTCCTCTGAAAGTGTGAATGGCACAATCCCGCACTGTGAAAACTAGCCAGCAGCAATGAAAGCATTATCTATGATGCAGGTTTGTGATATTTTCAACAATAGGATCTTACAATCAGTTCTGGATAGTCATCATGAGCAATTGCAATAGCCAACAGTATTTGGGGATCTATAGGGACCACTGGCCAACAACTCCAGGAGAGGTTACCAATTGCTAGCATTGGGCTTACTTTCAGTGAGCTGTTGTAACATTGTGGCCCTATTTTGGAGTAATTCCAGTTTGACTCATTTTGTATATGTATAGGGTTTATAGTTTAGGACATTTCTGCATGGAAGTTTTTTATATGACCATTTCAGAAAGCTCTCAGTGATATTTATTCCTCTCCATTTTCTCTCCTGCACTCTGCCCTCCCATCTCCAATTCCATTTCCTGTTCCATTATCCACCATTACCACTTTATATCACAATAAAGTGTTCTATCTTTCTTCCCTTGAATCTTGCCATTATGGCTTTTTACTAGTTTCCTAACCTCTGGGGATTTTCCAAATGAAACACATATGTCTACATATTCAAATCTAACATCCATATATGAGAGAAAACATATATCTGTACTTCTGAATTGAAGTTACCTAACTCATAATGAGTCTAGCTCCATATATTTAGCTGTAAAATTAATGATTTTGTTTTGTTTAATGACTGAATAATATTCTGTTTTGTAAATGCACCAAATTTTTTATTATCTACTCATTTATTCATGGGCGTCTAAGTTGTTTGAAATAGAGTAAACTTGAATACTGACGAGCAAGCACATCTGCAGCAGGATGCAGAGCCTTTCGGGTATATGCTGACGAGTGATGTAGCTGCATCCTGTGAGAGATCCATTTCTACTTTTTAAGGAATCGTCAAACCAATTTCTCCAGTTGCTGCATGAGTTTATAATCCTACTTGTTATGAATAAGTGTTCTCTTTTTTTTTTTTTTTTTTTACCAAATCCACATCAGCATTTGTGTCACTTTTTATCTTAGCTCATCACTATACTTCTAAATTAGGGCATCTCTCAAAACTCATTAAAGAAGCTTCTTTTTACAGTAAATATAGATTAACACAGATTTCCACAACTGCTCAAGTTGGACCATGGAATCTTTATTCCTGCATGGGACATTTGCTTCACACTATTTCTCTAAAGGCTTCAGAAATATAGTCAAAGGACTGGCATAAAGACAATGAGAGCCAGAAGCAGTGGATTACCACAACCAAACAATAATTTCTGGCCACAACCAGGAAATTACACATATGGATGCACACAGTTTTTAGCAATACACACAACACTTGTGTAAGTTCAAATTAGACATAATTTTAACACGAGGGCAAAGTTTGCAAGGAGGTATTGGTAATTGATAACTGCTAGGAGAAGAGAGTTTTTTTATAAGGTATAGTCACAAGTCAAGCTCCTCCTGTGGAAGACCAGACAATTCTCAAAGAATGATATATACACTCTTCTGATCTGACGTGGAAACAATAGTATCTGACCACTTAGGCAGTGGCAAGTCATTTTACTCCTCAAATATTTTAATAAAATCACTTAAACTGTCTTGAACCAATAAGAAGAAGAATCTCAGAAAAGATAGCACTAAAAGTTAAGGTTGGTGAATAGAAATGTAGCATAAATAAAAGGGAAGCTATAAGCCAGTTATCTTGGGAGAGAACTGTAGTCTACTAGGAGCAAGTCATACAATATGTACTGGGGAAAGATGATCACAGTGACTTATGTAATTCACATACAATTCAGTAAAAACATATTCATGCCAAACGTGCTTCATTCTACTAATCAAAGGTGAGGATTTTATTGATATTTCAGAAAAATTAATATTAATAATAAGAATGTAACATTCATTTTTCAATGTTTTTATTGTGTATTTTACATTTCAAATGTTATCCTCTTTCCAGGTTTCCCCTCAGGAAACCCCTCCCCTTGCTTCTATTTGGGTGCTCCCACCACCCACCCACCCATTGCTGCCTTCCTGCCCTGCCTTTTCCCTACGTTGGGGCATTGAGCATTCCCAGAACCAAGGGCCTCTCCTCCAATTGATGCCAGACAGGACCATTCTCAGCTACATATGCAGCTGGAGCCATGGGTCCCTCCAGGTGTACTCTTTGGTTCTTGATTTAGTCCCTGGGATCCCTGGTGGGCAGGGTCTGGTTGTTTGATATTATTGTTCTTCCTATGGGGTTGCAAACCTCTTCAGCTCCTTCAGTCCTTTCTCTAACTCCTCCATTAGGGACCCCATTCTCAATCCAATGGTTGGCTGCGAGCATCCACATCTTATTTGTCAGGCTTTGGTAGAGCCTCTCAGGAGACAGATATAACAGGCTCCTGTCAGCAACAACTTCTAGGCATCTGCAATAGTGTCTGGGTTTGGTGTCTATATATGAGATGGATCCCCAGGTAGGGCAGTCTCTGGATGGTCTTTCCTTCAGTATCTGCTCCACAATTTGTTTCTGTATTTCCTTTAGACAGGAGCAATTCTGGGTTAAAAATTTGGAGATGAGTGGAGGGCCCATCCCCAAACCTGGGGGGCGTGGGCTTGCCTAACCTCTGGATATGATCTCTACAGGTTCTCCCCTTTATTGCGCATTTCACCTAATCTCATCCCTCTTCGGTCCTGGGAGCCTCTTGCTTTCCTGGCATCTGGGACTTGCTGATGGCTACTCCCAGTTCCCCATTCCTGATTGCTACACATCTCTTTTCAAGTTCCTGACCCTGCGTATATTATTTCTGTCTCTTCCCATACCTGATCCTGTCTGCCCTTTTCTCCCCGCAAGTCCCTCCCATTCTCTATCTCCTATGAATATTTTGCTCCCCCTTCTAAGAAGGACTGAAGCATCCACATTTTGGTCTTCCTTCTTCTTTAGCTTCAGATGGTCTGTGAATTAAATCTTAGGTATTCCAAAATTTTGGGCTAATATCAATTTATCAGGGAGTACATACTATGTGTGTTCTTTTGTGATTGGGTTACCTCACTCAGAGTGATATTTTGTAGTTCCATCAATTTCTCTAAAAATTTCATGAAGTCATATTTTTTAAGCTGAGTAGTATTCCATTGTATTAATATACCACAATTTCTTTCTCCACATTTTCACCAGCATCGGTTGTCACCTGAGTGTTTGATCTTAGCCATTCTGACTGACATAAGGTGGAATCTCAGGATTGTTTTGATTTGCATTTCCCTGATGACTAAAGATGTTGAATATTTCTTCAGGTGCTTCTTGGCCATTCAATGTTTCTCAGTTGAGAATTTATTGTTTAGCTCTGTATCCCATTTTTAAGTGACATTTATGATAATCAAGATGTTGTGTTTATAGATAATTCATACATAGGCAGGAAAGATCATTTCATGTGATCAAATCTAAACAAACTGAGAGACAAAGTGAAAAGTAGAGAACAAAACACCTACAGACAGTTATGATGTATGTCAAAAGGCAGCATAAGATACCTGAATGTGATTCAGAAATTCACTGATTAATACTATGACTATGTGTTATAATGTACACTGGGGGCTTAGAACTCAGGAGAATGAGGCAAGTAGATCATGAATTTGAGCCCTATCTGTGCTATACACCAAGATTTTTCTTCAAAGAAAGATGAAGACTATTTAATGAATTTTCCTCAAGATGTATAGTAGGTGCTAAAAAAGGAATGCATGTCACAGGTTAATCTAGAATCAAAGCTTTTGCCTCCTCTCTATACCAAAAAGTCATTAAGCATAAAAACACTGTGTAGTTGTGTTGAGTGGGAAACCGAGAAAATAAAGTATCTGATAATCTTGCCAGACACAGGAGTAGATGTCTTTAGTCTTAATACTAATAAGGCAGAGGCAGCTGAATTTCTGTGAGTTCAAGGTGATCCTGTGCTACAAAGTAAGTTCCAGGCCAGACAACACTACGTAGAATTATTATAGAAATAATTCAAGCAGCTTTATTTCATTTTATGAAATATAAATACATTAACTTAAATCAAATTTTATATAAGTTGACATTTATATGACAAAATTAATTTTTCCATTCAAATTTTCTTCTCTTCTAATTGATAGAAAAGCTATGAAAATATATACCCTTGTCATATGTATGATTCATTTTAATTAAAATGATGACATTCTGATTATTAAATTTGATAGAGTCTATCGACTATTTTGAAAGTCATTAATCCATCCTAACTCCTGAAGTAAATTAAATAAAAGTTTCAAGTAATTTCCAAAAGGAATTCAAGTGTCTTGAGATAAATGAAACATGTGGCATATGCATTTTTAAATGATAAGGAAATAAATTATTTGGCAAATAACATATAGTTTACTTATGAAGAGTTTGCACTAATCCCTTGTATTTCAATCAGGCACATTTTCCACAATTTTTCTATGCTTTAACTAGCTATATTTACTTTGGTGTATTTTAAATAACATATTATGTTTTGAGGCACAATTTCCTAGTATGACTTTCTCCTTTTCCTAATTTCTCTTCTCTGTAAAGTGATATTGTGTCTTATCTTATGGTGTGCCTTACATTTAAACTGCTTGTGATACTTACTAGCTTCATTTATATATTCTCAAATGTTTAGAACTTAGGCTATCTACTATAGCTTCCATTTTTAGCTTGTAGCATAAGGAAATATTCAATATGTCATAGTTCAAATTCTCAATTCAGTAACTTTTCACTTTTTAACAAAATAACAATAACACATTAACTTAGTTTTTATGTAAAAGTTAGAAATCATTGTCATTTGGCTCTGGTGGTGATTCTTAAACTAATAAGCTTATCCCTGTTCTGAAATATTCATTTCAATGAAGCTCTGGTGACAATGAATACCTCTGTCCTTTAGGTACATCTTGACAACTTGGAAAACTCAAGTTACACCCAGGAATTCCATTCACCTGTGCTTACTCATCTGGACCACAGCCAATTAGGACCTGTCGGAAAGAGACATTTGAAGAAGTGGAACTCAGCCTGTGACTCATCCCTTTAATGTAGTGGAGACTTAGAGAGAAAAGGCAGGGGGATGTGTTGGTTGCTAGGAAAATGTAGGTTACTAGAAGAAAATAACATCCTCCATTAATAAGATCTAAGGTGCGACTCACATAATTGTTTTCCTTCTTAAGGTTGATGAGGCTCATGAGGCATTTCTTTAAGCTGGTGACAGATCCTCATAAATGCCTAAAGTGTATAGGACTGCACAGGGTTTTAGAGGGAGACTTTTATAAAGAAGGTGGAGATCCCAACTCCCTTCATGCTACTCTCACTCTTTCTCTATATATATGTCTGAGTTTGTAATCTAGGGTTTCTGGGAAGTATCTTGACAGAGAACCTAAGCTGAGCAAAGCAGCCTTGATCTGAGTGAGCTAACTGGCACCATGAAAGTAGCAGGTGTCTTTCTGCTCCTCTCTCTGGCTCTTCTCTGCTTTTTCTCAGGTGAGTTTTTTTTACAATTAACATCACATAGTTTCATCAAAGCAAAAAGGAGAAGAAGAGATCTTCCTCACATTTCAAAATCCTAATGATTTTTATGTGAAAGAGCAGTTAAGAAATAATATAATGATGAAGACAGTAACAATGGTGATGACAGGAACACTGGTAAGGATGATAAGAAGTGTCATTCACCAAGCGTAGGTGTTGTAAGCTTGTATTAAAGGCTGCTGTAGACCATCTCTGATTATTTTGTAAGAAGTTTGTATCCCTGTTCTTTATGTAGGAAACTGAGACACAGAGAAGGAAATTGCTAACCTACTTATAACAATGTGGAATTTATTATTTGTATTGAGGTTTTAAAGACATCACAGATGATATTTATTTGTAAGAACAAGTCTAGAAGACAGATAATTGGCATTAAAACTAATCTTGGCTTTTCAGAAAAAAACTTTGCCTTTTGTTGTTGTTGTTGTTGTTATTATTATTATTATTATTATTATTATTATTATATCAGAGAGACTCAAGTAATTGACAATGAAACAGGAAGGGAGACAGAAACTCAATATGAAGCTTTGAAAAGAAATTATTGAGCCTTAGAATGAATAAGTATATATAGCAAGACGAGTAAATTATTCTTCAAAAGGGCAATATCTTAGAGAACTTAAATGACCAATAGGCATGCATTTTGTCAACTGACATGACTCAGAAACACAGTATAAAGATATTCATCTTGAAAAGACAAAAAGAGCTGCATATGTAGGTCAAAGGAAACCCTTGATAAACACAGTCTTTTCTATTTACTGCCTCTTCTTTTAGTCTGTTGGCTAGTGGTCAGAGTGTCCATTGAGGTAAATAGACCATCTTTCCCACTAAAATCCTGTGTCAACTAAAGAAATTTCTCAGTCTTCTTAAATACTTTTTCCTGTGTCCATGCTGAGAGATGAGACTAAACATGGAGGAGGGGGTGCTTCCATGGGGGATTTATCATTTTCTGGGACAGGAGATAATAAACATCGTGGCTTCAAGGTTTGAAGTTACTGAAGAATTTGAAAAAAATTTAAGGAGATAAAGTTGATACATATTTGTGAACCAAATGCTTGTACAATATATATTAAAATTAGATGAAAGGCTACTGAAATATTATTGAATAAGTTTGTCTGTTATAATCAAACTATTCCAAAAATGTTTTCCTGAGGTAGCAGAAAGTTAGACCTATGTTAAAATTTAGTCCCTTAAACCAGTTGTCATCCTTGGTAGGCTTACCTTTATAAAGATGAATTACTCTAACAAGATCTAATTGTCTGAATTCTTCAGAGCATGAATACTTCACAAATATACCAAACACCTTTCATGGTGGTAGCATGCTCAAGGAAGCTAAATGTTGAAATTGTGAAATGAATTTAAGTCCTAGTTTTTCAGTCATTCAGCTTCAAAACCTTTCTGAGTTTTGTTTTTGTGTAATTTGAAAATATATAATAAGCACTCCTATATGGGGAGTTACATCAGAAAATGCATATAAAGAGCTTGATATAGTAGAAGGGGCAAAGAAATATCCAATGTATATCTTATGTTAATGCTATAACTAAGATGCAATATGTATGAATTTAGTTTCTGCCTTGCTGTTTCCTAAATATGGAACATGGGCAAATCCTTTTAGAAGTATAGGTTTTTTCAAAGTGAAACATTGATTGGAAATTATAATAATTAAATTTCCGAACATAAAAATCACTAACAATTTACAAAACTTCAGACTCCCCAGCACTATCTAGTTGCATAATGCATGACTTCCAAGGAAGGTGGTGGAAAACTCTGTGTCCCTAACAATCACCTATTCTCCCAGTTATGACTCATGACTGTTGGGAAAGCCTCAGGAAGAGATGATGAGGCCCCTATAAAATTTAAGAGCTGTGGATTTTTCTACATCTATTAATACATTGCACTTGACCATATGTCTGCTCAACCAATCGTGAGTGTTGCCCCTTGTTGGAGGCAGCATTAATCTGTACTTCTTGGTTTTACATGCATGAACACTTTTGATGTATTCATACCTGCTAAGAAAGCACCACACATCTAAAACCACAAATATTAATATTAAGAGGGAAAAAGAGGATGAGAAGAAGACTACATAAGAACCCATCTTCAGGAATTCAGAGAAATAAAGAAGGCACAGAAAATGTGAGATCAGAAAAAGGTGGGGTCAGTCTTTAAGAATGTATAGATGGGTCATAATTTTAAAATTGAGTTTCAGTAGAAAGCACAGAGGAGTAGTCCTGAGTGCAGCAAATAGCAAACTTTTCTACTCCCCATGGCACACATTTTGATAGAAGAAAAGGGTGCTGCTCTTTGGGATGCTGGCCAGAGCATTCTTTCCAAGACCACTTCTGTAAAGTGAGGTCAAGGATGATAAAGTCTTTCCCATCATGGATGAAAAGTAAGACGCCAAGTCTGGGTCATGAATCTCCAGATCTTAAACATCTATCTTTCACTTAACCCTAATCCACAACAAAATAAGTGAGCAGACTTGAAAATAAGACCTACGGGTATTTAGGAAATGGCCAAGAGCTGCCAAGATGAATGCATATTACTGCCAAATTTGCAGACCTCCCTTTTGCACATTCAGAAATTACAGTGTTTGGAATTGTGCTTTTTTTCCAGGTGCCTTCAGTCAAGGAGGACAGGTTAGTACCTATTTGTCTCTATTTTTCTAACCTAGGTAATGTATGGCTGCTTTTCTCTGGCTAAAGCAAGATATATCTATGCTGTGAAAGAAGTTAGGGAGGGTGGAGAGAAATGCTTAATTTAGAAATCACATGTAACAGTGAGCTTTTAAACGACAGTTTCTCATCTTACACAATTTTAAGTTTAAAGGAGCTCGAACCTACATTTTTATACATTGACAAGGTGCTGTGTTATTGCACAAACAGGATGGGCATGAAATAAAGTTCATGTCCAAGCCCTAACTTAATCAGGCTATTGAGCTAAAAAGTTCTCAGTTCTCCAAGCTGGAAATGCCACAGCTATTAAACTAGACACTAATAATCACTCTGCAGAATTACAGTTATTATAAGCTTCACAAACATGGCAAAATCATTTGGAAAACTATAAACACTATATGTGAGTTAGTTACTAATATTTAATTGACCCCCTTTCACAGAATTTGAAGAGAAGTCTTTTTTTTACAGAAATAAGAAATGAACATTCATTGTGTATGAAGCATACACAGTCTGCAACACCCAAATTTAATGCAAGTGGGGGTTAAAACTCAGACTGGGTACAAATTTATTCATTAAGCTATTTTTTCTTTGTTGTATTTTTTGGGTTTTTTGTCTTACTTTTATTAAACAGCATTTTTATTGTGCTTTTTAAAATCTAACCATTGAAAATGTGTACAAACAAATGATGTTTGATCTAATGACCCTGCTAATCATATTGGACATTTCAATTTGATTTGTGTACTAGCTTTTTAGATTTTAGAGTATCCAAGGACTCTTGGCATCAAAACTTTCAGGCAGTATTGCCAGCTGATAGGCATGAAAGAAGTTTAAAAAATTACTTTTCATCTCTGGTGTAAGCATCATATTCATAAGTTAATCTCATTAATTTAATATCTCATGAATTAAGATGCATCTTAAGTTTGATTGTGCTTTCTAATTCGTCCACATGTGCATGGGTTTATATAACAAACACAAGCATGTGTGTCTGTGTTCTTATATGAGTCTCTATATTCTATAATGTATGTACTTGAATAAGTGTCATACTTATACTAAATTTAGAAGCAAACCCAAAACAAACAAACAAACAAAAAAACATAAGAGACAGCCAACATGTTTCATCCTCCATTACACTATAAAATAAGATGATCCAGATGTTGCATATAAATCTACATAATTATAAAAGATTATCACTTCCTTTCTTGGCATTTTCATTTCTGAGAGTTTACTTCTGCTTTACATTGATCAGGTATTATCTACCAATTACTTATCCTGTTCTTTTGCATGGTTTAAGTCTTATGGTCTGCTTGCTTTAGGGTCACCTAACATTCTTTCTAAATACACAGATCCTCATGAAAGTGTTGAGCAGCAGTTGGATTTGTTAAGGAATTTAAATCTACATTCTAAATAACTCTACAGGTGATACCTACACAAAATCTAGCAATTAAAAAAAGTGAAAACAAAACAAACACACATGCAACAAAAAACAATCACTAAGCTAGACAGTGAAAGACCGACTTCGGAGTCAGACAATGTGAATGAAATGTAATTCACAGTTACATATTATGTTCTTTGGTTGTTTTTCTCTTCTTACTACTTCTGTTTCCACACCTTTAAGATGAAAGTTGACATGAAGTGATATCTAAAGCCTCTCCCTGCTCTAAATATTTGAATTGTTATAAATCAAGCCTGCACTGCCATGGTGATTCCCTAGGAACCATAAAGCACAAGGAAGGTTTTGCTCTCCAAGACCACACCTAAGCCACCTTACTCTTCCTTCTTGGTCAGAGGGGGAGTGGGGCAAAAGGATTTACTTAGGAACATGCTGCTTCAAGTCAGACCCAGGCAAGACAAAGGAATGTCAGGTTTCCTCTGGCACTTCAGCATTCCAGCGCTCAACTCATTCTGCCCATGCCAGGAATTTTGTCCATGACACATCTTCCGGGAGATTATAGGGTACACTCTTAATTATAGGCCTTTCCAAAGTTTACGTTCTTTTACAACCATTCTTCAAGGTATCGGGGTGTGTTTGGTCACACCCATACATGTAATCTGGGAAGGCTGAAGCAGGAGGAACATCTAGTTTTAAGGCTAACCTTGTTTAGGTAATGAATACCATACTAGACAGGCCTAGGCTCCAGACAGAATGAATGCTTTATACTTTCCTATTCATTTTCTACTTTCCAAGGCTTGAAGTTTGAGTGTCATACCCTTAAGAGTCATTTAAATGTATGGCCCTACCAACTGTTTCTTCTGTAGATTTTTTTGGCATAATTAAGTGTTATATTTTAAGCTAAAGACTGATTAATTTTGATACATTTGTAAAACATTGTTCCACTACTAATATGAGTTTGAAGTTCTTGGTTCTTCACTGTCCCATGGTTTTACTAAAAATTAATGTATTGACAATATTTAAATGCAGTTTGAATGTGTTAGACAGCATTCACAATGTAACCACAAATAGAAAAATCCTTGAAGCCTGGAAAAGGAGATGGGGTTAAGTAGCAGCAGCAGGAAGTGGGTGGAATCAAGTCCCAGGACTGCTGGGTCTATATTGACTTAGCTGTAATCAACTATAGAGAGACACCATGCACCCTCTGTAAATGGATTCCAGGAGTGCTTTTTTCTAACTATTTTGATGTGATGATTATTATTGACCTGTCTTATGCAAAGAAGGTGATGAAAATCATAGTTTAAAACAGCCATTCTCCAAATGTAGAAAGGCTGAGACCAGTAGAAAATCTCATATAGAACAACTTATGGTATTGATCCAGACAAGAAATACTAAAAACTTTTTCAGGTAATAATTTGGAGTTAGCAAAGAGGTGAAGAAGTGAAGAAAGAAGAAAGGAAAGAAAGAAGAAAGGAAAGGAAGTAAGGAAGAAAGAGAAAGAAAGAAAAAAAAGAAACAAAAGGAAGAAAGAAAGGAAACAAAAGGAGGGAAGAAAGGAAAGAAGGAAGGAAGGAGAGAAGGAACATTTCAAAGGGGAAAATGACAGCTTCAGTAAGAGATCTGGCTGAGAAATTTGAAGAGGGGAGTTCCATGAAAATGGAACCATTAGACTACAAAGCTGTTGAGAGGAAAGAACACATGCTTTGGAAATAACTAATTCTTAACTGTTAATTAAACTGGTAGTTACAAGATTCTTAATCTATGAAAATTAGAGAATGGGTTACTGATCCTGGGCATGGATCGGAGTTACTTTAGAAAGTATATACATATTCTTAGAGAAAATCAAGGATTAAAAACTACTTTGAAAATAACCACAGCCAAATTAAGGAGGGGGGAAAAATCAAAAAGTGAAGATGAAGGGAACTGACATATGAACTTTGGAGTTTTTAAAAGATTTGAGTGATCAAGAATTTGCATAAACCATAAGAAACTAATACAGGTTTCTTTTAGGCACCAGAGTTTTTATTCTTATAAGTATCCTTTCAGAGAGCACTGGTAAGAGAAAAGGGGCATATGAAAGCAGGAAGTTAGTCTAGACCAGGAGTTCTCAACCTTCCTAATGCTCTAACCCTCTAATATAGTCTCTCACATGGTGGTGACCCCAACCATAAAATTATTTTCATTGCTATTTCATAACTGTAACTTTGCTACTGTCATGAATTGCAATGTCAATGTTCTTTCTGGTGGTCTTAGACAATCCCTGTGAAAAGAACCTTCAAACCCCATGGGGTCAGGACCCACAGGTTGATAACTACTACTCTAGATAGAGATGGGTTAAGAACTAGAGTTGATGAAGGATTAAGGTCGAATTGACTGGGACTTCTTTTTCAACACAGGAGAAATGATATCATCTTCCATCTAAAGTCCAAATGCTTTGTGTGTGAGGAAGCACATTTTCCTTGATTTGATTTGTAAATGACTAAAATATTAATCATCCTGAGTCTTTAGTTGATTGTATAAGCAAGTGTTCAAAGATCAATAAAAGTAAATAATTCTATTGTCTCTATTAATAATTATGACTAATCTGGGTAGTGAAATGCCATGTCATTCTTGCAAAGTTAGGAGACAACAGTTCTTTGAAGAACCACAAGGGGTCAGTTTGATAGCCAAAACCCTGATAGAACTCTTTAGTATCAAAGAAGATCAAATGAAATTTCTTTTTAAAATCTGAAAGCAATCCAAGCAACATTAAAAATTAATCTTATTCAAATATGGAATAAATTATATAAATTATAATAAATTATATCACATACCAAAATTCTAGTATGTGATATAATTTACCTGGCTAGTGTTTATGATAACATTCTCCCCACAGAAAACTTTATACAACTCCTTTGAGACATTTTCCTTAGATCCACAGGGCACTGTGGTTCTCCTCACACGCCTAATGCTCTTGAATGGAACTGAAGTGAGGAAATGGTAACCTACCATCTATCTCCTCCATCTAGATCTTCTTCAACTTCCAGTAAGGAGCCCATCATTTGGATATCATTCAAGATTCTACAACCAAATTTGAAAGAAATTCAGGCACACGAAAGGCATACCAGTAGTAATTCTTAATATTTTCCTCATGTGGTAGAAGCTGTTTTCTTTTTATCCTTCACACTACTTTGTAGAAGGTTTTTTTGTTTGTTTGTTTGGTCAGATGGTGGATTGGTTTTGTTTTGTTTTGTTTTGTTTTGTTTTGTAACTACACTAGAGTTGCCTCTGCAACAAATTACTCTTCTGATTCCTGTGATCTTGCTTAGACTTTTCAGTGAATCCAGAGTGTTTCCTGGATATAGAAGAATCTTTGAGTCAAGAAAGACTATATTTCCCATCCAGCTCAAGAACTAGAGACCAAAAAGCTGTATTTAAGCCACTTTGATGAAAGAAGCCATTGTTACTTTGCAGACGATCCAAGCTAGCTAGGCCACTGGAAAGTATTCTAGTCTCGTGGAAGAGACCATGTACTATGAATGGAAAAAGCAAAGATTTGGTTTTCTTTAAGGAGCTGACCACTGGGAATTTGACTGTTTTTCAATGAGTATATGGGCAACACAATTGGATTTGGTGGATTAGGTTTTTGTTGTTGTTGTTGTTTTGGTTTGGTTTGGTTTGGTTTGGTTTGATGTGGTTTGGTTTGGGAAAGGGCACAAGAGCGGAAGCATGAACTTGGGAAGAATGGAAAGTGAGTATGATAGGGGTGCATTGTACAAAATTCACAAAGAACTCATAAAAATATTATATTGGGAAAAGGAGAAGCCCCTAGAAGAAGACTTCTTTCTTCAATTCAATGAAGGATGATTTCAAACATGTCACATGATCCTATGTCACATTTGTTCTCTGAGACCACCCTGAGAACCTGAGAGCAAGACAGGATAGGTATTTGAGAGGTGTGCTTTCTTCTTTGAAGTGAATTAAAAACTGACTTAAATGTTGCTTTATCTAAAATAGCACAATCAACAATGAGGAGGTTCTAGAACATGGCTCTCTACTCACTGCAGGTGTCTTGAAGTGTCCCACTATTTAGCAGTATGGGAGCTCATTCTCAGGTTGCTCACTCTTATGTCAGCTGATGCATGTGAATTTGTTTACTAAAACTGTTTGCTCTTCCTAATTTTTTTCTGGTGGGCAGGGGAAGGTAGTGAGATGAGGAGGGCTGAGGAGATGAGAAATACTCAAAGTGAATGTTCTCCCCAAGTGTCTGTCTTACTATCTACTTTCCAAAGGACAAAAGAGGCTGGATCACAAGATCAGAGGGCCGATTTCCAGGGAAAGGTGTCTTAAGGCATCGTCTCTTTCAAGTAAGAGACTTTCTTGTTTATTTCCCTTACTGTCTGAGATTCTAGATCCAGGTATCTTTTGCTCAGCTTGCAAATAACCGGTATTTTCCTTCCATGGCCTTTGTCATGCATTGTGCTACAATTATATCATCTCTTCTTTCCTCTCTAATGAAGATGCAATGATATATTTACTGAATTGCCCTTCATTACCAGGTCCTTGTCTGACCAGCATCCAGCACTATGCATTCTATGCTTTGGTTACTCATTGAGCATTTGATGAATAAATGAACTATCAAAGACAACACTGCAGTTCACTTTTTTTTTGTTATTCTCAATGATGTATCTGTGAACATGTGGGGTAATGATTTAAACTTTATAAAGTTATGAAGGGAAAATTGCACTAGGGCATATGTCATTCTCCAGATTTTCTAGATTTAATTGCATTAGATAACTTAAAAGAAAGATTATTAATATAGAAGGAACATTAGAGGATGAGTTTATATTTTAACAGAGGGAAAGGTAAGTACCACACTACCTTACCTCAACACTATAAGATTCCATGTTTCAACAAAAAATGTGCAATGATGCTCTCAGGTACCTTAAACTTGTTGTACATATTTATTTTTCAAATGTGATTGTATGACTATTTCATTGAAGACTTTCTCATGCAAAATTCAGACAAGTTTGTCAGTGTGTAATGGTGTCTGCCATGTTAAACAAGAGATTCTTCTTGCCCATAGATTTCATTAATATCCTATTTCTAAAGAAACAAAAGCATATATTTTTGTATAAGTATATAACACAATGTTTTAGGATAACATATATAAAATACACTAAAATTTTCTATAGTGAAGCTAATATACCCATTACCTCACACTGTTAGTCCTTGTTTGTTTTGAGGTAATAACTGTTAAATCTACTCACCTGAAATTATGACTACAATACAATTTTAGTGACTGTAGCATTTATATTGTATGCTGGAACTGACAAGCTATATTAATGAAATCTGTGTCAAGGATGGAGTGTGATACCAAGTCTGATTCTCTCAGTAGAGATGTATTATTATTTAGCTATGATAGATTATTGGAAATTCTGCACCTGAAAAATAAGAAGTAATGTATTCAGTCATATTTAAGGCCCATAGTTCCAGCTGTGCTAGTCTAGTCTCTTCTCCCTGGTATTTAGTATAACTCTGTAGACTTCTCAGTGATATTACTAGGTTCAACTGAAGTAATATCTTTGAAAATGATTAACTTTTATGGAGACATTGAAAATCATGAGATTGGCCCTTAAATGGAAATAAAAAAATTGAAGCTAGTTTCCTTTGTTCATATGTAAATAAAAACCTCATTGTTTTAGCTGATATTTGTAGGAGTTTTGTTCAATGGATTTCATATTATTAATACCCTGGAAATAAAAGCACATCAAATATCAGTTCTATTACATTGACAACCATCTTACTTCTAATAATCATATTATTTTATTAGTGTAATTAATAAGATATATTAACAGATACTACCATGCTTTTCTACGGTAACTGTTCTCCATTACACATAACAAAGAGTCTCATGAGACTGAAACCTCAAAATCTTTCGAAACACAGCACCTTCAGGGCAATTAATAAATTACTATAATAATCCACAAAGTGAAAATTCTACAAAAAGATTCTAGGAACAAATTACGATAAAGACATTAGAATTGTTTTCAATATATAATGAGATGGGTAATGCATCTACTGAAAAAAACAGCAGGCTTCAAGCAATGTCTAGAAACTCCCCAGCAAGGATCATCCATGTTCTGCTAGTATGCAGAAGTACTATTAGAATATATTCACATAGTCCATATGACAAAAGAATAGGCATGTATTACCCAAACTTACTCTCAACTAGATCAATTTAATATTGGAACAAAAAGTTTTATGTATAGCATTTGACCTTATTAATTTGCTCATATCATCATCATCATAATGTATTTCTCAAATCACCATGACTTAAAATTCTCAGTGAAACAAAATGTTCTACGTATCTATTTCAGGATATATTAGATTAAGCTTCTGTTTCAAATTACCAGTCTATTAGATAGGATGTTACTTATAATCTTTTTCCACTGTAGATTAATTGTGGTGAGTTCCGTGACCCCAAGGTCTTCTGCACTCGGGAATCTGACCCACTCTGTGGCTCTGATGGCCAGACATATGGGAATAAATGTGCCTTCTGCAAGGCATTGGAGTAAGTATGATTCTTACCACACCTGGGTCTGTTAAGCATAAAGTTACAAAGTTAAACTAGTGATTTTCTGAGATAGCCTAGAATATTCTATCCATATCTCATACAGAAACTGAAAAAGTGATCTTCTAGAAAATGGATTAAAAATAAAGTCCCTAAAATTGCATAACAAATTATTTAAAAGCATTTTAACTACTCTGTAACTGTTATAATGCATTTTGGGGATTTCTTTGTGCTACATTTTGCACATAACAATTTAAATTTAATAACTTATATTTTTATAATTTTATTTTATGCATATGTATTTTTTGCCTGCTGTATGTCTATGCACTGTGTACATGCCTGGTGCTCAGGGAGACCAGAAGAGGATAACAGACCCCCTAGAACTGTAGTTATAGACTGTTGTTAGCTGTCATATGGTTTCTGGGTCTCAAACCTGGCTTTTCTGTAAGTGCAGCCAGTGGTATTAAACACTGAGTCATTTTTCCAGTTATGTTTTTATTCAATAATGTTTATGATGTCAATATTGATTTCAATATGCAATAAACACATTAATATGTGACCTATCTATGCAATTTATTGCAGATTTTTCTCAACAGTAGTTCAGGGAGTAGGGTGAAATTTAAATGAATGGAAGGGACATATACCTAATAAAACTTACATATGCAGTCTGGTGTAAAATGCAAAATGCTTCAATATTTGATTAATTTTCCTGCCAGGACAGACTTACGGCTTATCATTTATTGGTATAATTTCTCCTCCCATCTCTTTTTCACTTTTCTACAATGAGTTACGGGTATCAAAAGTCTTAAAGATTAACAACCTACATTGACTTAAGCCCATTTCTTCACAGGTAAATGAGGATATTTAACTAATATGTGCTGAATAGCAGGATAGATATCAACAAAATCCAATAATGACATGGATGGTACCATATTTAAAGCCACTCTGGGCTCTGTGACAAACACTGAAGATATTGTACTGAATCTATATTTATCTTTTTTTATTTATATAGGAAAAGTTCTGGAAAGATCAACCTGAAGCATCGTGGGAAATGCTGAATTAGAGCTGGTGTTTTATGCCAGCTTCCCTGTCTTCTCTCATCCTTATTTTTTTATTTTTCCTTTTTTCCTCTAACAAACACCATAAATTCATAAATAATAAAACAGAGCTTCTTCTCCATATGAGTCTTATGTAGGTCACAATGTCTATTTCCTTTGATTTGTCAATAAAGAAAATTCTGCAGAATTGATTCCATTTTGGTCTGAGATTAATATAATGTACAACAAACAATAATGAACATGATTCATTAATTTGATGTCCCACATTCATCATCAAAATACAACACCCACCACAACTGAGTCCAACAATAATTGCTCCTCTCTTTGGCCTTTGAAATTTTCTTGGTAACAATAAACCAAATACTAATGTGATTCTAAAATAAGTTATTTGAATATTAGACTACAAGATGTTGGTGCTTCTTAATTTCAGAAAAGATATTTTACATAAAAACAAATCACACATTGTCTATGGAGCTTAGTTTCACTTGACTTTGAAACGGCGTATTCGGATTGTGCGATATTTAAAAACAGTGTTTGTCTTCCTGAAAACATCCTGTGGCCTTCTGAACAGGAAGCCAAGAAAGACTCAAACTGAAGAGTGAATATTTAACAAGTGATTATTCAGTGGAGAATATGTGAAAACTCTCTTAAAGAAAAGAGAGTTTCTCTGTAGAATGGAAAGACTGTATACATCATTAGGAATGAAAAGACCTGCAGCAGTCCAGTCACTGGCTAGAGAAATCAGTTTCAGTTAAACAAAGCTAAAGATTACAAGAGTCCTTTGGATAAGTCAGTCATATACGATGTAGCTTTTCCAGTCTATGAAAACCCATAATTTTCATGTATAAGTTCATCTCATTCTGAGAAATTGTCAGGAAAGTCTTGGAAATCAGTCGTTTGAATACTTTTACAAACTAGAGTATGCTTTTTACCAACAACGCCCTCCTGAGGAACATTTTTGTTTAACATATATCAAAAATCACTTGAAAGCAATGACTTTCACTCTGTTAAAAATTAAAATTAAAAAAAATTTAAAAAGCGTCCAATCTGGAATAGATTCTGTTCTAGATGCTTACAGTAACACCCATGAATGGAAGTAAGAAGAACCAATATTTTCTCGATAACTAAATGGATTTGCATTTAGTAATGGAAAAATAAATGAAAATGTAGAGGCACTAAATACGATAAATAAAAACTTAGTAAAATGGAATGTGATAAATGCTACAGAAAAAATTCTAAATAGAATCAGTTACTAAGGGTGGAAGATTCATAGGGAGGAGTGGTAGTCAAAGGCAATAATATTATATATGATGCTTAGAGTCACTCTTACTGGAAAGACCTGGATGAGAGAATTGCCCAAGCAAAGATACTAAAGAAAAGCAAAGGGAGAAGCTAGATCCCATCCTTGAGGTTGAAAAACACCTACTTGGCTCTAGAAGATACAATGGAGCTGAAGAAGATTTTGTTGAGTAGGCAAACGACAGGTAACCAGGGCAGAGAATCAGAGACCAAACTGTGTAAGCTTGTAGTAATTGTTCAGGCTTTGGCTTTGACTGCTATGTATGAGGGGTTTTTGTTTTGTTTGTTTTGTTTTGTTTTTGTTTTTATATATGTGAATACCCTGTTGCTGTCTCCAGATACACCAGAAGAGGGCATCTGATCCCATTACAGATGGTTGTGAGCCACCATGTGGTTGCTGAGAATTGAACTCAGGACCTCTAAAAGAGCAGTCAGTGCTCTTAAGTGCTGAGATATCTCTCCAGCTCTATATGAGATGTTTTTAATCTATGAGCATTAAGATTATATATCTGACTTAAAGGTCAGGAGATTTAGCTCAGTTGAAGAACACTAGTTTATCATGCACATGGCCCTGTGTTTATTCTCCTGCACCACAACATAGCTATATACATAAGTACAATTAAAATCTCAAATATATTTGAGGCATGTAGATACTACCTGTTATAAATATAATCAAAATCTAGATACAGTGGAGTGTTCTGAGTGCCTAGAAATAGATTCAAGAAATGACTTAGGTTATGCAAGGGAAAGCACATAGACATTTGTTTCCATGTCTAAAGCATGTCCCCTTAAAAGGAAACTACATAAAATGCAACCAGGATACAGTGATAAGAGGGTGGGCCTTTAGTCAATGCAATACAATGTGAAAATCCTGACTCTTAAATCAAATTATAAAGTTATTTATCTATGTTTTCAGTGTTCTCCCCCATCTCTAAAATACTAGAATTATAGGGATGAACTACTAAATTTGGTCAAGATACTTTTTAACTTGCAAAATGAAAATAAGCTACCTCCTCATATTATGAATAAGAAAAAAGTGAATGTTGTTCACTTAGCATTTTTATGTGTAACAATAGGTAATATACAGTGGTTGTGATTATGTTCAGTCACCATTTACAGCATAACAATGTCTACATTGCTATGAAATGTTTAATTCATATATAATGTAATAGTTTTAAAAATATTTATAGTCTTTTTCTATACCACTTTGGCACTCTTTATCTCAGTTATTTTGTCCTCAATGTGTGTAAGCCGAACTGCAACCTCTCATTGGGAAATTGTGCCCTTTTACTTACTTTCATTTTATTCAATAAAATAATTTAGCTATTTCTAACATAATCATGAAAGCACTGGGATGGCTAATAGAATCACAGTGCTTCTATGGAATACTGTTTCTAAGCAAATACCACGTCTGTCTTTGACTGGCCCCTCCAGCCCAGACAGCTCCCTCTCTATTATTCTCAGAGTAAAGACTCCCTTCACCCACTGACTTGTTCTTCCCAGAGCATTTCTCCTAGCATTTTGTCCTGCACAGCCTACATCTTCCCTTGCAAACATCTCTAAGCTGTAATTTAATGCTATCTCATATCCTAAAGCTTATTTCCTGTGCCTTATCTGAAAGTAGACAAAATAATATTTACTTTATATTTACTTTATAAAATAGGTTCTAAACTATTTAAGGATATAAAGAAAATAAAAATTAGAAGATAAGAAGTTGTATTCCTTAGAAGGAAAAGGCAATCAAATAATAGCGATAAAAATGTAAATATTATTAGGGCTACAGAAATGTATACATTTATCAATATTCATAGTTTTATGTTAAGAAAATAAACATTTAAGGTCTTAACTATGGCATGCACAAGCACTGATGCTTGTAATTTAAACCACCTGAAAGATGTAATAATGGAGAAATGAAAGGAAATACCCACTTGCTCTTTGAAAAAAAAACAAGCAAAGGAAAGAAAGAGTAGAAAATGACTTACTGGGGTCAAGAAAGAGAAGAAATTTGAAGAAAAGAAAACAAAGGGCTCTGGTTTTGCTTGTGTGAATGAGTAAGTCCTAAGACTCTAATGTCCACACAGACAGCTGTGATAATTTAGTATTGATACTGAAAACTAGTTAAGAAAATGAAATATAGGGGTTGGGGATTTGGCTCAGTGGTAGAGTGCTTGCCTAGGAAGCGCAAGGGCCGGGGTTCGGTCCCCAGCCCCGAAAAAAAAAAAAAAGAAAAAAAAAAAGAAATACTCAAGAAAATGAAATATAGTCTTACATGTGCATGTGGTTATGTGGAGTGGCTCATGTGTCATCTTTCAATCTCGTTTTTTATTTTTCTAGTTTTCATATGCATGTGAAATAAATTTAAATTTAAGACATGATTTAGGTCCTAAATACATACTGTGAAATAAATTTAAAAAGTAAGTGCATACTATGAAAATTCACACGGATGGGTATTCTCTATAAAATTCATTCATGAATAATATCAAAAATAAAAAGTAATTCAATTTTTTCTTATTATTTTTAATTTTTTTCAGTGAAAATTATTTAGTGGAAAATCATACCTTCTCTCCCATACACAAAGACAGATTAGCCATTAGTTGAATGGCTGAATATATTGATTTGTTTTGTCGAAAAAAAAGTTCCATTATTGTGGTGTTAAGGACAAAGCCTACTTTTCAAGTACAACTTGTACTTCCTGTTCGTAAGCAAAGAGATATAATTGATTTGTTGAATATAGTTCTCGTTTGTATTATCATATCACTCAATCAGAAGGAGAACATTGTCAAGAACAGATTATGCCAACGGTACAATCATTAACTACTCCTGGGCATTTTTACCGCTCCTTCCCCCTGTTGCCAAGTCACATCTTTCTCAGTTATCAGTTTTTTTCTAATAAAATTATGTGTAAAAAGTAGTTGGTATGTCAATGATTAAGCTTTAGTGAAGAGAATTACATAGCGTGATGAAGTAAAAATTTCTTGAATTTTGCAATTTGAATCATCCAAAGGGGCAAATGCAGTTTGAGAAAATGAAGTCCTAGAAAATTGTAACACAGAGATTTAAATAACTCATTGTTAATAGTAGTAACTAATCCATTTACTAAAAATGACATAAAAATTTAGCAATAGCACTCTTCTTCCTATCTGTGAAGACGATGTATCTAAGCCATCCCAACTACCTGCTGCTATGTCTTGTCCACTATAATGGATTCTGTCCTCTTGGACGCTGTGCTTCCTTGTTGCTGAGTGGTATTAAAAATTTAGAATTGAAGATTGAACTGATACATAAGAATAGAATCCTTCAAAATCCAGAGGAGACATTTTAATCAGCAGATGTGCCAATAAGTGTACAGGAATCAAGAAAACATGGTAAATAAGCAAAACCTTAACAGTAATAGGAGATGTAGAAAGAAACAAACAAAAACAAACTCAACCCAGAATAAAAATGTGATTACAGGGATTAACAAAACATTTCTCAATAATCGCTTCAACCTTAAATAGACTTAATCTCAACTCAGCATATAAAGGATGAAGACTAGTTACCAGACTGAAAACAAGATCCAATTATGTTTTCTCCAAATTCACTGCACTGGCTAAACACCCATAGGCTGAGTCAAAGTAGGAATGTCAAACTATGAGGAAATTGGAAACTAAAAGTAAGGCACTGCAGCTGTTATGTTATCTGATAAAGTCAATTTCAAACCAAAATTAGCTGAAAGATCTAAAGACTGACGCAGGGGTCTCTGGCTTTTGTCTGTGGTTAAATTAGGCAAAGTCTGGAAGAAGCTGAGGAGGAGGGCGATTCCATAGGAAGACCAGCAGTCTCAACTAACTGGACCCCTGAGATCTCTCAGACACTGATCCACCAACCAGGCAGCATACACCAGCTGACATAAGGCCCACGACACATATATAACAGAGGACTGCCTGGTCTGGCCTCAATGAGAGAAGATGCACATAACTCTATAGACTTGAGGTCCCAGGACATGGGGAGGCCTGTTGGGGTTGGGGGGGTGACATTCTCTTGGAAACAAGGGAGGAGGAATGGAATGAAGAACTCTCAGAGGACGGACCAGGATGGGGATAACAACTGGACAGAAAATATTAAAGATAATTTTAAAAAACAACTAACATAATCCATTAATAAAGGGAAGACTTCATTAAGATGATATAATATTGTAAACATGTTTGCACCAAATATTAAGCACTCCAATTTCACACACACCAAAAATCAATAGACTTAAAAGTCAGAGATCTTTTTATAATGCTGGGTGATTTAGTTACTGTAACTCAACTCTAGAGAGGTCATCAATACTAAAAACAAAAACAAAACAACAGCTGACCTATACACTATATGCTACCAAATAAAAACCCCAGTTCCAGGAATGATTACCTATTTTCAGTTCTTGGAAAATGGAGTCCAGTAGTTCCCAGCCCCAACCATTACATAATATTACTAATGTGATAGTCATCCTCCAGAACTTTATTGTTAGAATCCATTGCTGAAGAGCCCACATGCTGAAGTCATAGAACATGGAGAAATCTAGCTAGTATTCAACTGGAAGCTTACTCTTTACTGGGCAGCCTTCATAGTGCTGAAAGATGCTGTGCACCGTCCTGGAGGAGAAAATTAGTCATCGGTTTCTCACAGCTGCAATCCCTGCAATGTACAATGATCTGTCTGGAAAGATATGCCTTCTTATGCAATAGTGGCACAAACACAAACATTAAGGGAGAAACCAACTACATTTTTTTAAGACCTGTTCCAGGAAAAAGAACCCATCCCTGACACTGTGAATGAAACCAAGAAACTGTGGTTAGACAGGGCCTGGGACCTATTTTCTCAGTGGTTCTTAGCCTGTGGATTGTGACCTCTTTGGGAAAACTCCATCTACAAAAATATTATACTATAACTCATAGTGGTAGCAAAATTGCAGTCATGAAAGAGCAAAAAAAAAAGTGTGGTTTGGGGTCATCACAACGTAAGGTGAAAAGGTAATAGCATTAGGAAGGTTGAGAACCACTTTGCTATTTGACAATTTTTCAAAGGTTCCTAATGGAATTTTCAAAGGTTCCTAATGTATTGCTACACCTGTGGATCAGCTTATCTTTCAACCCTCATCACAGAAGCTTCTTCTTGCAGTAGATGGCAATAAACATGAAAACCCTCAACTTTTAATATGCAGAGAATAGGAGATTTAGGAATACTCAGCCCTGAGTAAGATATCTGTATCATCCTTCCCATCAGGTCCCATGGATTTCTGTGCAAAAGGAGGACATAAAGACTTTAAGAGCCAGGAGGGTAGATAAGTTCAAGAAAATTATTGTTTCCCTGAAGCAACAGAGAAGGTACACTTACAGAGGTTGTGACTAAATTCCAGAATGGAAGAAGGGAAGTGAGTAGGACATTCCACTGCTAACTAGGGAGCTACTGGTATTTTATTACTACTTCTGGGAGAGGCAAAGTTCAGTTCATTTTCTTTAATGATGTGATGCCTAGTATGTCAACTACATTCCAGGGCATGCCCCAAACTCAAGTGTACCAAAACGCAACTTGATGAAAGATAGTGAAAGAGTGAGAGCTCATGAAGCTGGACAGATAAGGAGAAGGAAGATTTGGGATAAGTTGGGAGTGTGGAATGCATATGCTCAAAATACATTGTATAAAGTTCTCAAAAAAACTAATGAATCACCATGGATCTTGGAGAAGAATCTACAACTACCACTTTAGTAAATTAGTGGAATCTTCAACTACATTCTAAATATTTGCTGTGAGACTGGATCTCCTAGTAATGTCAGAAGCTGCATCTATAAATTCTCACCAAAACGATGGTCTCAGCATGAACTGAACAAGGAAAACATCAATAGGCTTGCCAAAGTGGACAAGGGAAGGCCCTGAAGGCCTCAGTCTCACAAAATACAAAACAAACAAACTAAAAACTACAGGCAACTAAGAAAATGGTAAGATGGGGAG
The DNA here is from genome assembly GCF_011064425.1 of Rattus rattus. Classification (NCBI taxonomy): domain Eukaryota; kingdom Metazoa; phylum Chordata; class Mammalia; order Rodentia; family Muridae; genus Rattus; species Rattus rattus. The sequence continues at coordinate 245,239 of NC_046156.1, forward strand.
AACATCCTCTCCAAAGAAAAGCATATTAATGGGGGGTTATCTATTAACAGATGACCAGCCCTGAAAACATACACATAGGAAACATTATACAAAATGAGCAGGTTATATTTAGGAGTACATATGCATATGCATATATGCAAGTAACAACAATGAGTGCAAAGAGAGGCATGAATTTGGATTAGAGCAAGGAGGAGTATATGAGGTTTAAAGAGGGGAAAGAGTAGGGAGAAATGAAAACAGTAAACACAAAGGTCATGTGAAACTGGCAGCTTGTCTACACTAAAACACTTTCCAAGGCAAACAAACAAAAATACCCAACTCTCCAGGGGTTTAATCTATGGATGCTCGAGTGTCTAGTATATAAAAAAGAAACCTGTTTAGTAAGGCAAAATAACGTTACATACTTAAATTAGTCTTATTACATAATCTGAGCCACAGCTATTCTTTAGTGGAAGATTTAAATTTTTGGTGAAAAACCTATCACTGGGGCTGAAGCGGTGATTCAGGAGTTAAGCATATTTGCTGCTCATCTGCAGGATCCAGATTCAGTTCCCAGCACCCACATGGTAGTTCACAACCTTCTGTAACTCCAGTCCCTAGGGATGAGGTAGCCTTTTCTGACTTCCGTCATTACCAGGCATGGTGACTATTAATACAGTACATATGCAAACATCAGGCAAACACACATAAAAGTAAAATAAATAAGTACTTTTAAAAGTCTGCTTACTGGGGCTTGGGGGTTTAGCTCAGTGGCCTAGCGCTTGCCTAGCAAGCGCAAGGCCCTGGGTTTGGTCCCCAGCTCTGAAAAAAAGAAAAGAAAAAAAAAGTCTGCTTACTGGTAATATCTCCAATGAGATTCTCTGTCTTTATAACTCAATTTTGTTAGACTATATATTTCTAACTATATATTTCTATGTGTTTCACTTCGTTTATACACTAGTTAGAAGAGAGTTATATTTTCTTACATGTTTATTTTCATAAATGAATAGGAATGTTTTCACTTTCAAATCTGATTTTTGATCTTTCTCTTTTCATTTTTAGTCGATGTAAAGAGCATCTTTACCAATTTGTTCACCTTCTGAAAGAAATCTTTGGGTTTTGCTTTTTAATCCATATCATTTGGCTAATCTCTATTTTCATATATCTCTTACAGTCTTCCTCTCCCCCTTCTTTTATTCGCATTGGGTTTAGAATGTTCTTTTTTGTCATTAAAAAAAAAGCCTAGCATCAGTGATGAGGCAGAGCAACTGTGGTCTGAGTCCAAACCATGGATGCTCAGCTTGTAACAGCTGCCTTAGGACAGCAGAGAGAACACATTCACGTGCAAAGAAAAATTGGACAACTCCCAAGGAAAATACTAAACACACCTGGGAAAACTGAGTTTGACAAACATGCTACCAAAATGACACAAAAGAGGTAGAATTTACTAAAAATTCCAGACAAAAACATGAAGCACATAGAAGCCAGGCTGGTTTTCCTTCAAGATGGAATGACAACACATGGCTGTTTGCAGAAAAAAAAATGAATAGAGAAGGTCAGAAACCACACTAGTGTTGAATTGCATTAACAGTGTGAGTGGAAACAATGTGGACTGTTTTAGTTTCTCTGTGAATAATCTGACTTACACACACCTCTCTCTTTAATTATCATTATGAAAAAATCCTTTGTTAATCCAATAAAAGCCAGCTTATTTTTCTGCAATAAACTTTTTGGATGTGTAATGCTTTGAAAATTTTATAGACTTAAGCAGACATCATTAAACACCCTGTTACTGGCTAGAAAGAAGCATTAAACCTCTCCTATAGGCGTCATAATTAATTATAGGTAAATTTTTGGAAGTTAGTGAAAACTTCTATACTCTTTTATAAGAATGAAACTGTCGAATCTCTCAATACTTCACTATGTATGAGATGACTCCCTGTCTTCTAAGAACACTGTTGGTTTTGTTCTTAGAATCATACAATGGGAAAAGAGACTTGGTCTCTATTGGTAGTAAGCAAAGTGCCTCCCTGCTTTACCAGAAGCTATTACACTCTGTTCCTCATGAGAAATATCACATTGCAAAACTACAAAGAGGGATAGAAGCTGTAGTCTAGATGGCCAAGAATAACAAAACATGTGTGTATGCAACAACAACAAATGAAAGTAAAGACCGCGCATTTGTAAGAAAGCAGGAGGGGTATATGTGTGGTTTTTGGAAGAAGAAAGAAGGGAAAAATATGGAACAACATTATAATCTCTTAAAACAGAAGAATTTTAAAACCTTATGAAAGGTAGTGTTCACTTGTTCTCATTATACCCCTAATATGCTTCTCTGGCATAAATTAATCTCCTCTAGAAGGGATGTTCAATATACAGATTTGTTCTATAGCCAGTTGTCATTCTACTTTCTCCAGAGTCCCTGGACAGAATTGGGCTTTGAGTTAGGAGATGCTTTACTTGGGTTCTAACAGGAGAAATGAGTTAAAACAGAATTTAATAATGCTCAATATAATATAGTATAATGTTACATATGAAAGCCATATAAAGTCTCTGCACATACATTAAAGTACAGTTTGTGTTGACTACCTGAAAACAGGCTTCTAATGATAGAAATAAAGGAGGTAACTTCCATTCGAGACACAGTCCTAATATGCACTCACCTGTCACTCAGAATGTGTGTCTACTTATCATGTTTGCTTTTTAAGTTATTTTATTCAGATTTTTAATTTAGCTTTTTGCCAGTGTGTATTGATTGTACACACTAGCTTTTAGAATTTAACTCAAGCAGATTCAGCATGCATTGACCAAAATCAACAACCAGAAGTTTCCTCTTTTATTTTCCTATATTTGAGCTCCTATTATCTAGATACTAATAAAGTACTTTAAAGAAATTTAAGAATAATACAAAACTTTGTGGAAATTCAGATTTTTCTCACATTTGGCCTTCTGTGAATTACACTCAACCTCTTCTATCCTGTGTCCACTATAGAATGCATTCGTCACAGTTGTTCAAGCAACACTAGCATGCCATTTTTGACCAAATACAATAAACATTCTACAACAAGCATATGTCTTTAATATTTCTTCTGGTAGCTCAGAAGTGTTCAAACATGATTTCTTGTAAATTCATGCAAAATGGTGCCATTCTCCTTATTCTGTGTTTGTTCCTCCCTCTCCTTCTCTATCTGAACTTCTGGTATCAACGTGTTTCTTTTATTGTCTATCACGTTGCCTTTTCCAGATGTCCTGTAGCTGGAACCATAGAGCATACATCCCTTCTGAGTGAATTTCTTCATTAGCCATATTTATTTCCTACCTATGACTGTTGTACATTTGCTACATTTGTTTCTGTCACTGCATCTTATTTTTTCTTTTTTGGGGGGGCATTTTATTTCTTTTATTATTTGAGATGGAAGTTTAATTACAACATTTTCCCTTCCCTTTTTTCCCCTCTTCCCAAATACAATCTGCTCATTCTGCACATTGTTACTTATATGTATGTTTTTTGGGGCTGACAGTTTGGAAACTCTTCCCTAGGAAGGAAGATGGCTCAGCATGTGAAGATACTCACTACCACCCCTGATGACCTGTGTTCAATACCAGACACCCACATGGTTGAAGGAAGAAAATGCTGAATCCATAAACTGTTTTCTAGCCTCCAGGTGAGTAGGCTGTGGCATTTTATTGACTTCTTAGCATTTTAATTTGCCGAATTTCCTTCAGAATCTGAAAGAAATGGACAATTTGCTTAAAAACATAATAAAATATTTACATGTTAATAACTTCAAGTAAATGAGAGAAGTAAGCACATATGCAGCTCTGCAGTTTTTCTTGATTTTGTTATGTAATTGCAATGATTCACAATTAGAATTATTAAAAACCAAAGCACCAGGGCAAAAGTTTTATTTTGCTCTTTCAGACAATACAAATTTATTTAACATGTTGCTTTTCTCCTTTTGCCTAAAATTCCAGAAACATGCTCAAACTTCAATAGTAACTCTTACATTAATCGATTTACTTATGAACATTTAGCAAATCTTTTCTAAAATATATTTTAAACTGTATTGTTATAAGCATTTTAGAGCAAGAAAAATTAAATCTTTTCTCTAAAACAGCACATTTACAAATATATGTGATGACTATCTTAGGTGTGTGTGAGAAAGAGAGAGACAAAGAGACAGAGACAGAAAGAGAGTAAAAGGTTATATATGGTTTAAATTTCACTTATCAGAAGTAATAAACAAGGTTAATGTAATTTCTCAGATCCATTTGTGGTCAGACTTGTATATTTCCCCCCATACAAAATAGTAGATTAATCTTGTCTCTAACTTAACCATTTCTCTGCCAATTTTAGTCCAAGAGAACTAATGGAGGGGCATTCTTTTTCTTTTTTTTTTTAATCTTTATTAACTTGAGTATTTCTTATTTTTTCTTATTTACATTTCTTTTTTTTAAAGAGTTTGAATCTGAGATGTTTATTTAAGGTATATTTAAATACAGCATGATCTGACAATATTTATTCTTGCGATGATTAACTGAATTGCATGTGCACAACAAAGCATACATAAATCCCTTGGGGAACAAAATAAACTAAAAGTACAGATCAAATGTTACTACATGAAAACTGTTAAGTACATATGACACCTTACACACATGTTCTATAGACTGACTGAAAAACAAACAAATTTATAAACAGAGTCTGGAAGAGGGTTGGTTACCGGAAAGTCTTAGACCACAAGGGCTTGTGTAAAAGGTTACCAGGATAGAAAGCATGGTCACTCCAGCCTTCTGGGTGAAAAACAGAATTTTTTATTCCTTCTCTTGAAGGAACAACCCAGTGTGCTTAACATTCTAAGTACCCCTAGTACATGCCTGTGAGCACAAAGCCTCTATATCCTCTATCTCCAATGCCTATAAGCCATAAGTATAATAGAGGTCAAAACAATCAGACCATTCAGAATACCATGTAAAACAAAATTAATTTAACTAGCAAGAATGTTCTAGAAATAGTTCAGTATCAAAAACTACTGGAATCCTTGATATTGTCAGTTACTGATTGTGAATGTGTGGATCCTGTGGTCCTAAAAATTGGGCCCTCCTGGGTAGCTTGGGCACCTCAAAGAAAGATATTTAATATTGATGACATTATGTTTGCACATAATTCTTCAGTGACCCCAGAGGAGGTATGTGAGCGATATTGGCAAAGTGCAGAGCATCTTGGTTGTGCCTCCCGAAGTTGGTCTCTTCTCAAGGGAGTTTGGATACCTTAAAAAAGGCAATTTTAGATGGCATTGAAGCCATTCTAACTGATGTTTGTACACAACTCTTGATTGGTCCCACAGTAGAGAAGAGAGATGTTTTCAAAACAGAGGGCTGTTTGTTTGCTGCAAGCCCACCTCCACACAACCCTGTGCCTCTTACTGATTTCTGGGATACACAGAGCTAGGGTTTGAGAGTTTTGAGAAGAAACATGAATTAGTTGGCTATGATTTGCCTACATTTTTCTTGGAAGATTATGAGAAAATCAGGAGAAAGTGTTCTCAGAGAGACAAGTCAGGTAGGGAAATGCTGACATGTGGGGAAATGGTTGATTCTTCACTGCTAAAGGCATGTGACTCTGACCTTTCACAACATATTTATTAAACATATCTCAGTAACTACAAAGTAATGATCTAATGCATTATTTCACTCCTAATATTTTCATCATAATTAATATTTACAAAAATGAGGGAAGGAATATGTATTTCATGTGGAATTTTCATAGCATTTGAAAATATGTTTAATATTTTATTGGAAACAAAATTTTCATACAATATATTGTTACAGTTTCCTTTTCTCCAATTCCTTCCAGATACTTTCTACAAACCCAACTCCACGACTTTTTTCTCTTACTCTTGAAAAAACAAATGGGCAAACATAAAAGCAACCAACTCCCCCCAAAAAGAAACTGAGAAATTTGCCTAAGTTATTAGGTTTTAGTTTATAAACTGATCAGAGGTCCCCCTCTGAGACTAGATAATACCTTTTGTACACACCATCAGAGTGACCTTGGTCTACTTGATCACAGTTTTTCTGTTCATTTGTTTATGTGTCTATCTATTCTTCATTCCCTTGCCCCAGTCAGGTTTTCAGATACAAGTAGTACTGCAGATAGAATATATCCTCTAAAACTCAAGCTGAAAGTCAGTATCATTAAAAAGTTTTTCATTTAGGTCATGATTGGGTCACAAGGACTCTGCCTTTAAGCACTGATTATCCTGGATAATGTAGGGTTTCATAGGAATGGTTTCTTTCTTTCTTTTTTTTTTTAATCTTTATTAACTTGAGTATTTCTTATTTACATATCGATTGCTATTCCCTTTCCCGGTTTCCGGGCCAACATCCCCCAAACCCCTCCCTCTCCCCTTCTATATGGGTGTTCCCTTCCCCATCCTCCCTCCATTACCACTCTCCCCCCAACAATCACGTTCACTGGGAGTTCAGTCTTGGCAGGACCAAGGGCTTCCCCTTCCATTGGTGCTCTTACTAGGCTATTCATTGCTACCTATGAGGTTGGAGCCCAGGGTCAGTCCATGTATAGTCTTTGGGTAGTGGCTTAGTCCCTGGAAGCTCTGGTTGGGTGGCACTGTTGTTCATATGGGGTCTCGAGCCCCTTCAAGCTCTTCCAGTCCTTTCTCTGATTCCTTCAACGGGGGTCCTGTTCTCAGTTCAGTGGATTGCTGCTGGCATTCGCCTATGTATTTGCTTTATTCTGGATGTGTCTCTCAGGAGAGATCTACATCCGGTTCCTGTCGGCCTGCACTTCTTTGCTTCGTCCATCTTATCTAGTTTGGTAGTTGTATATGTATGGGCCACATGTGGGGCAGGCTCTGAATGGGTGTTCCTTCTGCCTCTGTTCTAAACTTTGCCTCCCTATTCCCTGCCAAGGGTATTCTTGTTCCCCTTTTAAAGAAGGAGTGAAGCATTCGCATTTTGGTCATACTTCTTGAGTTTCATGTGTTCTGTGCATCTAGGGTAATTCAAACATTTGGGCTAATAGCCATTTACCAATGAGTGCATACCATGTGTGCTTTTCTGTGATTGGGTTACCTCACTCAGGGTATTTTCCAGTTCCATCCATTTGCCTATGAATTTCATAAAGTCATTGTTTTTGATAGCTGAGTAATATTCCATTGTGTAGATGTACCACATTTTCTGTATCCGTTCCTCTGTTGAAGGGCATCTGGGCTCTTTCCAGCTTCTGGCTATTATAAAAAAGGCTGCTATGAACATAGTGGAGCACGTGTCTTTGTTATAGGTTGGGGCATCTTTTGGGTATATGCCCAAGAGAGGTATAGGTGGGTCCTTGTGTAGTTCAATGTCCAAATTTCTGAGGAACATGGAGGGGCATTCTTGATCAGTCTTTACATCTTACAAAACTCTGTGCCAATGTATAATTATCCAAATTGAATAAGTTATGTGCAAATACTAAGATAATGTATTTTATTTTATTTTATTTTATTTTAAATGCTAGAAACAAATCCAGGGTCTCTTGCCAGTTTAGCCCAGACTCTACTACTGAATTACACTATTAAACCAGATAGAATCATTTTATATAAAAGGTAAAGCTTTTTGAATGCAATAATGGTGGTTTATAAAAATAAGACTGGAATATTGAAGATACTGATGGTAGTAAATATTCATAAACTAGAGAAAATATATGTCTTTCATAACATAATCTAATGTGAACCAATTTACTTCCTGTAGAGTTTGAGGTAACAACATCAGGAAAGAGCCTCTAGTTTCTGTGAGGGGGAATAAGGCATCTGTAATCTACATTGTGGAGTATAGGGCTCAGGAGGTCTTCAGAGAAGCACTCTCCTTCTTCAGTTAATGTTGGTCACTATTTTATATTAAGAAACTCTAGTAGTAAGGCTGGTTTGTTGGATTAGCTGGTAAATACACTTTCCATCCAAACCTGATGACTGGAGTTTTATCACCAGAGTCTACATAAAGCTAAAAGGAAAGAATTGAGTCCTCAACGCTATTTCCTGACTTCTACATGCACATGCACACCCACACCATCAAACACCTGATGATAATGAAAATAATAATATCATCTAGCCTAGAACTTAAGACCCATCCTCTCTATGATGCCACAACACTGGCTTTGCATCAAAGATTACCTTGTATGCATCTAAGAAAGTTTTAAAGAAAATAAAAACTACTTTCAAGTAACATGTTTGAAGAAGTGAAAGTTCTTTATACAAAGGCAAAAATATCAAATTTCCATCAAAATAAAATTCAATCTTTGTTTTACAAGAAAAAGGAAAAAATACTATCTTATTTGAACACTATTACTTAGTATAAAAGTAGCGTAAGAGGCTCATACTGTGTAATATATAAACAAAATTATTAGGTCAATATCCTATATACTTGAGAAGGTGTAAGAAGAATGAAACCTTAATGGCTTACAAGGAAAATGGATCAAAAATATAAAATATACTTCCAAAGAGAAAAAACAGATTTAACAGTAAATTTAATGGACTCTGGGGACAAAAAGTAACATGTCTAATAACACCATTTATCTTCAGCTCTCTCTTCACATTTAAATCTAGCCCTTAATTACTCTCATTTCTAAGACTGCATCCTCATCTGTGATGGATCTTGGTGGAGAAGCATTTAACCAGGATGTGCTTGTCACTAGGTACAAAGCCTCAGCACCAAAAAAAATATCTATAAGATGACACATTATTTTTTATCATTTTCTCATATTCGTTCCTGTTATCACACTCCTGAGTGTGATGGCACATCTATGAGCCTTAAAAACCAATAACTCCCAAAACCAAGTTCTTTAAGAAGCTAATCATTACTATCTCTTTCCCAAAACTCATGCATACTATTTACAATGAATGTCTTCTTTAGTGTCCCCCCATCCATACATTATTTTAATTATTTTGGTTTTTTTTATCACATATGGACTTCTGTTTCTCACTTATAAATTTCCAGAACACAATCTCCTCAAATTCCCAGATTTCAAGTTCAAATGTTTGAGAAAAACTGTAGGATGTAAGTTCTATAGATATGTCTTTGTGTTATTTAATTTGCAGCATTTAATTATACCTGAAATTATTAGTGCCTCATTACTACTTTGGAAGAATTAAAGTATTGTTTTTTGTTTTCCACTGGCAAGCGATATCTATGTACATGAATATGACAGAAATTATACAGTCATTCAGACGTAAGAAAATGAACAATGTAATTGGCTATGTCCTAGCTTATATGACTTTGAACTTGTACATGCTTATGTATATATAAATGTATTTTAGTTATTGGTTAATATATAATGAAAATTTTAATGAAATGTCCATTTTAGACCTTTAGTGTTCTTTTGAATATGACAAAAATATTAATCTAATTTAAGATGAGAGCACTGTGATTAGTCAAGGAGTTCTTTCCCATGCAGGCAATGTCTCAACTTATTGTTTCTTTTCTACTTTTATTTTTGACATTATGATAGAATTAAGTTATTTCTTCCTTCCCTTCCCTCCCTCAAGGCCCTTCTGTTACCCTAGTTGTTCTCTTTCAAATTCTTGTCCTCTTTTTTTTTTGTGAATTGTTACTTTATACATATATGGACATTTATGCATAATATTTCTAAATTCAACCTGCTCAACTTATATCATATTACTTGTGTTTTCAGGGCTGACCAATTTTTATCGCACAACTTATTGATGTTCTTTCCACTGCGGAAGACTATTTCACTTGCTCTCAGCATTCTTTAGTTGCCTGGAGCTCTTTGTGTAGGACCGAAGCCTCCTCGTGTTTCCCCTACCCACTTTTGAATGTCTATCATTGTTGTCCTTGTGCAGCTCAGGAGTTGATGACCATGTTAGTGATACTTCACTATATTGTTTTAAAAAAATACAAAAAGCAGAGCAATCTATTCAGGTTTCAAGTCCAGAAATATTTCTTATAGAAAAATAAAAGTAGCGAAGCTAAAATAAACAGTGTGTAGTGTGTTTGAGAAAGAAAAAGGACAACTATGGCTGCCATGTATGTCAAATGCCTAAAACTGACAAACTAAACATTCATTTAATTAAAAAAATGCTAAATAGCAGCTCTCATGGAGACACTGAGTCAACTCTAGGAACGGAAAGCAAAAGGCTTGTAAATACTATTCACCTCCAACGTCTATCATTTCTGTCCCTGTGACCACTCAGGCTATGCTGCTATTTTATTTAATAAATTCCTTGACCTCAAAATCCCTTACATCAACATCTTCCATTTCCTCATAGTTATGGTGCCAAACCCTATTAATATTATACACAAATTATTTAGACTGTATTCAAGTTATTAGCCCTGTGGCCCTATGGCTCTGTTACAGACAAGTCCTAAGTGTCTTGAATTGCCAGGTAAGAATTTGACTGCAATTGCCATTGTCTGGTGCATAGGATAAATTTGGGGTGTGCTATTTATAATACACTTATTATGTCTAAATATCATTCTTTACTATCATTCTTAACTGGAAAGGGCCTGAAATTAGTTCCTTTGGTGTCTAGTGTCTATTCTTTAGAGAAATCAATTGCATAATAGGGGTGGAGGTTGGAGCTGAGTGACAAATGTATAGGTACTAGGATTCAGACATATAGATCCACTTATAAATATGGGCTAGAGAACATCATCCTTCGTGTTGAAGACACTTAACATTTCTGTGTTCTCAGACCTCAAGGTTCTCAGCAACATGAAGCCAGCAGGTGCCTTTCTGCTTTTGATCAGCCTGGCCTGTTTGTTCCTCTCTGTAGGTGAGTGAAAAACTATGTAGTGGACTTCTGAACCAGGCTGGCTAATGTCAGCAACTGGGTTATGCTGCTGCTTTTTATGACGATGAGAACAATGATGAATGATGCCCCAACCTTTTTTATTTCCTTGGAATTTTAGTATACAAATGAGCTATTTGACTTTGGACTACAGTGCTCTGCTTAAATTCCAATATCACCTTCATGCTATATGGAATGAGAAGACTGGTTTTAGATTTCATTGGCACCCACTGTCTAATATAGGAATTGTAGGCCACTTGCATTGCTGTCTGTGGGCCACCACAGGACGCACAAAGAATTATGCTTCTGTCTTTAGGGAAACTTTGTTATAGAAATGAGAAAAACCTAAAATGTTTTCTTTAAAAAATTATTACTCAATGGACTTCAACTGTCAGAATTCTTTAGAGATGAACATAAAAATCTGTGTCATTCATTGTAAGCCTCTAGGTAAACAAAGTTAAAAGATAGCTGGGAAAGAGAAAGAGAAAGGGGAAAGGGGAAGAAGAAGACACTGAAGATATTGGTGGTGTAGGGAAGTAGAAGAGCCCAGGGCTGGCATTCCAAGGCCTGTCTCCAGTGTTCATTCCTCTGCCCCCACTTGCTCATATTGAGCAAGTCACCCCTGTCCTCTGCCTGATATTTGGATTGGTGTCAGTGGTGCACAGGAAACTTGTGCATTGATTCTTCCCTCAACAAAAAGTACTGCCAGAGCTTTAGAGTCTATCAGCTCTAGATTGTATTGTGAACTCTGCCATGTATAGCATATAAGTATTAACACTTAGCCAAACACTTGTCCAGATAATCCGTTTCCTTAGCTCGTTAATTGATTGGTTTTGCTATTATTGTTGTTTGTTTTATTTTTTATTGGGGGCTTTTGTTGTTATTTTGGTTTCTGTTTATTGTGTTCTGTTTTTCTTGAGACAAGGTCTAACTACCAGACCTTGCTGACCTGGCCGTTGATTGATAGACCATTGTTTCCTATGGCTTTTCAGTGATACACCTGCTTTCATACCGGTGTACTAGAATTACAAGCATGAACAACTTTTTCAGCTTTAAAAACAGGGTTGTTTATTAAGTTGATGTATATAAGATTTAACACAGCACTTAAATGTATAATTACCACAGTAGAAGAGGGATATGTTTAATGGAAACATGATAAATCACATGGATTCATATTGCAATTATTTAAAATGTCTTCGTATTTTTTATATCACTATCCATTCATCAAAAGCTTTTAAGATTTTATATTCCTCTCTAGTAAATATGTACCTGCTCTACAGAGAACAGCTCTAAAATTTACCTTCAAAGGCTTGTTATAAGAGCACATAAAATGGAAAACATAATTGCATAAAAGTACAAAAGGGCAAATAGAATGAGAGCAATGTTATCCACAAACATAGTGAAAGCAATGTTGTCCCAATCATAGGCAATGCCTGCCTCTCAGAGTGGTTAACAAGCTGTGTGTCTCCATTTAGTTCTCCATTCTCAAAGCAAAACAGAGGCAGCAGAAGACCATTGTGGTTAGCTGCAACTGGAAAGGACTACAATTCTGGCATGTGATTTATCACTATGTATTCTTTCACTGCAGATGCTGTGAGCCAAGGAGGGTTTCAGGTATGTACCTATCATCTTTCTCAAGCCAATTCTGTCCCAGCAAGTCACACCACAGTGATGCCCCTCCCAACCAAAGCACTGTTGCCCTTCCATAGATGCTTTCTGAGCTCCCATAGAAAATTTTCTGATAAGGTTGTAAAATATAAGACATTTTCCACACAAATAAAATGATTGCTGCAAATGTGTTTTTTAAAACAATAAGAAGAAAATCTTGGATGTCACTTCCTACTTTCTTCAGAAAGACAGATGTCACAGTTCCTCAAAATAAGTATATGTCCAGTGCAAACCTCTGTAACAGTACAGTGTCATGGGAATGTAGATAAATATCATTTTTTTTTCAAATTAAATTAAGTTTTGAGGTAAGGTCTCATTAGTTACTCTGGGAACTCTCTCTGCAGACCAGACTGGCTTCAAAATCATGGCGGTCCACTTGCCTCTAGGTGTGTGCCACTAATTTTGACAGCTTTAGAATACATATATGGAGAGAGAGGAGAGAGAGAGACAGATGAGAGAGAGAGAGAGAGAGACAGAGAGACAGAGAGACAGAGACAGAGTGAGAGATAGAGATAGTGAAGAGATCATCATAAACAGCATCTATATCAGTCAAACCAGTAGGCAAAGTCCCTGTGGATTCAGTCAAACAAGTAGGCAGAAACCTTGTGGATCTAAGTACTGTGTGCACATGCTTCTGTGGACACTCCTCCCTTGTCCTAGAAGACAGTTATAGCTATTGTGTATACCACCAAGTAGTTGACATTTAGAGCTCCCATGTAGCACTAATCCAATAACTACATTGGTGGTTACTGGATGTTTAGCTGAATTGAATGTAAAAGAGTTTAAAGTGTAGAATAGTAAGTATATCAGTAAAGTGAGCTGTGTCACATTTGCGGTACAGCATTATGCAGCAGAACATGCTGCTATAAGAATGTACTCAGTAGCACAGAAATGTAAGCAAAAAAGAACTGTGCAGTGCATGTTCACTTTAATATTGTGCATATGCACAACAGCAATGTACTGCAATTTCAGGGGTTTGTTCTTCTTTTATGCATTTTTTGCATAATTAGGAATGTTCTTGAAGGAACTTTGAAGAAAGTGAGGCTATTTTCCATTCCATAGGAAATGAACTAAAAAATACTTTATTCAATTTACAGGCATTTTGCAACAACTATGAGAAGACACTGGCCACAGATGGAAAATCATGCCCAAAGATCCACAAGCCAGTGTGCGGCACTGATGGGAAAACTTACCAAAATCGCTGTGAATTCTGTCAAACAGCCATGTAAGCAAATGGACGCTGCTTACAGCATGGTGTTCCTGGTTGGGTCCAATGGAGTAGGCATGCATAAATAGTTTATTAATAGTCTACTAGCCTAGTAAAGTCAATTTATATGAAGTTAAGTAATATTAATATCACCCAATCTGAAACCTAGAAAACCAATCTATGCCTACTTGACTTAGTCTAGAATGAATCCATTTCTACTACATTTCATGCTTGAACACCTTCTCTTTTCTTTCAGGGAAAGAAGTGTTGGAAAGCTTGGTTTCAAACATGAAGGAAAATGCTGATTCCTCAAACATCACAATACTGGGTGCACCTTTGCTTTGCTTTTTACACTAGGACATGTATTTCCTATTACCAAGTTTCCATAGCAATGTGCTTCCCACCAATCATTATGCATAAAGCAAGATATCAATAAAGCTATATCAGCAACACCAGTGCTTTGTTTCATACAATGAGAGCAAATCTAATTGATTGACTTAGGTAAACTGTTACACTCTTCAATATGAAAGGAGAAATTTGAAAGCCAAGCAGACTACTACCACACTTGCCAGACCCAGACCTGCCCAAGCAGTGCTAAGTTCTTCAGTGTCTGTGCAGAGGGTCTGAAAGAAGTTAAGTAGGACGCCACGAAGTAAATATATGTACCTGACACAATAGGTGGGAAGAGTGGTTTTTCATAAGGGGAATGTTGAGTTGTAAGTTTCCACTCAAGTATTGAGGTCAGAAATCAATAAAAAGATGGAAAAAATACTCTGCACTTCTTAGTATTCTGAAACAATTGAAGTCACCATATTACTTATTTCTAGCTTTATCAGTGTGACACCATGTACCACATGCCACCCAAAGGTGACTTTTGCAGTGATATCGATGACTACAGACTCATAGTTGAGAAAGAGGGACATGGAAGGCTTCTGTGACAACCCCTACGCCCAACACACCCCACCTCAAAAAATAACACCCTACACAAAAAGCCACTGAGGAGAAAGCTTTAAAGTTGTGATAAGGATGCTGAAATGTAGCTCTCCACAACTTTTGGAGAGCTTTTTTTTCCCCTTAATTAATTAATTTATTTATTCACTTTATATCCCAATTGGAGCCCCCCCCCACTTCCTTCTTTCCTCTAAGCCCTACCCTCACATCTGCCTCTCCCTCTTCCTTCTCTTTCTCCTCTGAGAAGAGAAGTCACCCCATGAGTACCAACCAGCCTCAGTACATGAAGCCTAAATAGGACTAGGCACATCCCCCTCCTCTGAGTACAGGCAAGGCAGCCCAGCAAGGGGAAAGGAATCTAAAATGAGATGACAGAGTCAAAGTCAGCCTGAACTCCATTTGTTAGGAGACCCTCATGGAGACCAAAGTACACATCTACTACTATGTGTACAGGGCCTAAGTCCAGCTCCTATAAGCTCTTTGGTTGGTGGTTCAGTCTCTCTGATCCCCCACAGGTTCAAGTTAGTTGACTCTGTAGATCTTTTTGTGGTGTCCTTGTCCCCTCCAACTCTTTTAACCCTTCCTCCCACTCTTCCACAAGATTCTCAGAGCTCTACCTAATGTTTGGCTGTGGGTCTCTGAATCTGTTTTCATCAGATTCTGGATGAAGCCTCTCCGGAGACAATTTTGCTGGGCTCCTGTCTGGTAGTATAGCAGTGTGTTATTAATACTATCAGGAATTAGCTCTCTCCATGGGATTGATCTCAAATTGGGCCAATCATTGGTTGGACGCCCCCTCGATCTCTGCTCCTGTTATGCCCAGTTCGAGGGAACTGTCAGGAATTGTGAGTCCGAAGCAAGAACAAAGACAGTCTTTATTATATGAGTCTTACCCAGATCACAAGCCTTTCCTGCTCCACGGGTTAGGAATGCGATGCTTGCGTCCAGGTGCTTGAGATATATAGGAGTATGCATAAACCGGCATTCTCATGCTTGGGCATTACATGACTGGGGAAAGGATAAAGGAGTGCCATTCTTCAAACCTGATCAGACAGCAAGGGTAGAACTGCGCAACTGGAAAGGGATCTTCCTGACCCAGGAAGTAGTAACTCATTGCATTATCAGAAGCTAGTGTGGTTTACAAACTGGTCACAACTGTCTGAGAATACTTAATTGCCTCTTTTCCATAGTCCAAGAGTGGACTTTTTATCACTTCAAGGATATTGGTTCCTGCTTTCCTTCAAGTACACAAGCCATCTACAAGGGACAAATGCTTGTTGGTTTTTTGTTTATTTGTTTTATTTTGAAAGGGTAGAATAGGCTGCCTTTCCTCTGTTCCCAAGGCCAGCATCTGCATGTGGGTGGGAGGTGGGGGGTGGGGATGGGGATGCTGTCACAAAAGAGGGATTGCAATATTCAGGAGCCAGGCTGGGCTCCCTTTTGTCTGCCCTCTCCAAAGGCCAGAAGCAGCTATGTTAGGGAAAGGGCAGAGAGGGGGGGTTTGAGGGGAGTGGGAGGAATAACTCCTCTGTCTCAGCTTGATTCTTTATCCATTCTTAAGTAAAGGGACATCTAGGTTGTTTCCAGTTTCTGGCTATTACGAATAAAGCTGGGATGAACATTATTAAGCAAGTGTCCTTGTGTTACATTGGGGCATTCTTTGGGTATATGCACAGGATTGCTATAGCTTGGTCTTGAGGTACACATATTCCCAATTTTCTGAGAAATCATCAAATTGATTTCCAAAGCAATTGTACCAGTTTATACTCCCACTAAGAATGGAGGAGTGTTCCTCTCGCTCCATACTTGCAGGCATGTACTGTCCCCAGAGCTTTTGACCCTGGCTATTGTGATGGGCTTTAGATGGAATCTTGGAGTTGCATTGATTTGCATTTCCCTAATGACTAAGGATGTTGAACATTTTTAAGTGCTTCTCAGATATTCAAGATTCCTCTGTTGTGAATTCTCTGTTTAGCTCTGTACCTCATTTTAATTGAGTTGTTTGGTTTGCTGGACTCTAACTTTGTGTGTTCTTTATATATTTTGGATATTATCTCTTTGCAGGATTTAAAGTTAGTGAAGATCTTTTCCCATACTGTAGGCTGCTGTTTTGTCCTGTCAACAGTGCATTTTGCCTTATAGAAGCTTTTTAGTTTGATGAGGTCCCATTTATCGATTGCTAATCTTAGTGCCTGAGCTGTTTATGCTGAGTTAAGAATGAAAAAAGGGTTTGAATAGAAAAAGAGAAATACTTAGAGGTCTGAAATCGAGTAAGTGTATTAATAATATGCAAACTTAGATTACTTCACTGTTATACATCTAAACACACTGATTTTGAAGGAAAAATTTTTAGCACACAGCAAACAAGTCAGAAGTGATTCAAAGGTGTTTCTTTAGTCAACATACTAATATACACACATGCATGCACACACATACATCTACACATATGCATTTTCTTACATTCAGTTAGATATTTAAGATGTGTGAAAGTCTGGATTTCTAGAAACTGTAGCTATGAGAAAATCTATTTACATAATGTTTTATATTCTTTTTATGAATTGCTCCTTTATTTATTTTTATTTAAGGAACATGATTAGAGGAGAATCAGATATGTTACAGCAAATATGGAGGTGAACAAAAACTCTTCTTATATAGACAGAAAGCCAAATAAAAACTGATATGTTGATGGAGTCAAGAGTTGGGGGATTCAGGAAAAAAAATCAGAGGAGCTAAGACAAGGAAAGTATGGGTTCCCAGTATTGAAAGTTCCCAGTAAGGCTGGTCACAGCATATATGTCCAAGAAAGCTATATACAGCCCATGGTCATTCAGTAGACAATTCCTGAACAGAGACTGCTCAACTAGGAACATATATGTTCACAAGAGCATCATTCTTGCTTGTATCTCCCTGCAAGCAACTGCCAGGGACAGCCATGTGCCAATCTAGTATGAGGATTTAGCTTCCCCCCAGGAAGCTTTCCGCATAAAGTCTTTACAATTACCTAGGTTGGAGTCTGCAAGATGGCA
This sequence comes from Rattus rattus, assembly GCF_011064425.1. Classification (NCBI taxonomy): domain Eukaryota; kingdom Metazoa; phylum Chordata; class Mammalia; order Rodentia; family Muridae; genus Rattus; species Rattus rattus. The sequence goes on from NC_046156.1 coordinate 262,872, forward strand.
TGGGATCCTTATCTGAAATTGGACTCATCAATTTTGTTAAGAGTAGCTTTGTTTCTTAAATATCTTATGACACTCTTTGATATTAATTCAATGACAGCTGGAATCTTTATTTCACTGTCTTCTATCTTTTTGAGACTTGACTTAATATCTATATTTATTTTGATTTACAATAAATGTTAATTGAAAGCATATGTATGAACATACATTCATATTGAATACAATTAACCCTCCAAGTCTCTGGGAGTTAGTCCTTTTCTTCATTATTATTCCCCCCCGCCCTGACAGTTCCATGTCCCATACCTCCTCCTTGCCCGTGTCTCCACTAAGATGTCCCCACTCCACCAGACCTCTAAACTTCCTACAGCCTCCAGTCTCTTGAGGGTTAGATGCATCTTCTCTGACTGAGTCTGGGAGTCCTCTGCTATTAATGTGTTGGGGGCCTCATCTCTGCTGGTGTATGCTGCCTGGTTAGTGATCGAGTGTCTGAGATATCTCGAAGGTCCACGTTAATTGAGAAAACCAGCAGGTCTTCCTACAGGGTTGTCCTCCTCCTCAGCTTCATCCACCTTTTCCCTAATTCAACGAGAGGGATCAACAGCTTCTGTTCATTGGTTGGGTGCACATATCTGCACCTGACTCTTTCAGCTGATTGTTGGGTCTTTTGGAGAGCAGTCATGATAGGTCTCTTTTTGTGAACGCTCTATAACCTCTGTAATGGTGTCAGGTCTTGAGGCCTCCCCTTGAGGTGTATCCAACTTTGGGCTTGTTGCTAGACCTTCTTAATATCCAGCAACTCACTGACTTTAATACTTTTCTCTAGACTGCTTACCAAAGCTACCAGATCACGCTTATTCTTGCTCATTCCTGAATGCAGACCATAAATTTGTATTCCTTTTTTTTATTTTTGAATGTCTCCTTTAATTACTTTGGTTTTAGAAATTTACAATCTAAAGGATAAGATCACTATATCAGTGCATAACACGTACGTATGAGTGCATATTCTCAGAGTCAGTATTTGCCACTGTATCACTTGCACTAAGGGGTAATATTCTGTTCTAAAACCAGAGCAGCATCCTGGTACAACATACCACAGAACATAGACTTAAATACAGTACATTAAATCATTGATCTCCACATTCTCTCCTTTCAAATATTATCTTGGCTTACCTTTTTTTTTTTTTTTTTTTTTTTTATTATTATTAACTTGAGTATTTCTTATATACATTTCGAGTGTTATTCCCTTTCCCGGTTTCCGGGCAAACATCCCCTCCCCCTCCCCTTCCTTATGGGTGTTCCTCCCAACCCTCCCCCATTGCTGCCCTCTCCCAACAGTCTAGTTCACTGGGGTTCAGTCTTAGCAGGACCCAGGGCTTCCCCTTCCACTGGTGCTCTTACTAGGATATTCATTGCTACCTATGAGGTCAGAGTCCAGGGTCAGTCCATGTATAGTCTTTGGGTAGTGGCTTAGTCCCTGGAAGCTCTGGTTGGTTGGCGTTGCTGTACATATGGGGTCTCGAGCTCCTTCAAGCTCCTCCAGTTCTTTCTCTGATTCCTTCAACGGGGGTCCTGTTCTCAGTTCAGTGGTTTCCTGCTGGCATACGCCTCTGTATTTGCTGTATTCTGGCTGTGTCTCTCAGGAGCGATCTGTATTCACATTTTGATCATCCGTCTTGAGTTTCATTTGTTCTAGGCATCAAGGGTAATTCAAGCATTTGGGCTAATAGCCACTTATCAATGAGTGCATACCATGTATGTCTTTCTGTGATTGGGTTAACTCACTCAGGATGATATTTTCCAGTTCCAACCATTTGCCTACTGAATTTCATAAAGTCATTGTTTTTTGATAGCTGAGTAATATTCCATTGTGTAGATGTACCACATTTTCTGTATCCATTCCTCTGTTGAAGGGCATCTGGGTTCTTTCCAGCTTCTGGCTATTATAAATAAGGCCTGATGAACATAGTGGACACGTGTCTTTTTTATATGTTGGGGCATCTTTTGGGTATATGCCCAAGAGAGGTATAGCTGGATCCTCAGGCAGTTCAATGTCCAATTTTCTGAGGAACCTCCAGACTGATTTCCAGAATGGTTGTACCAGTCTGCAATCCCACCAAAAATGGAGGAGTGTTCCTCTTTCTCCACATCCTCGCCAGCATTTGCTGTCACCTGAGTTTTTGATCTTAGCCATTCTCACTGGTGTGAGGTGAAATCTCAGGGTTGTTTTGATTTGCATTTCCTTTATGACTAACGATGTTGAACATTTCTTTAGGTGTTTCTCGGCCATTCGGCATTCCTCAGCTGTGAATTCTTTGTTTTTGGCTTACCTTTTAATAGAGAGCTTTAAAATCCTATTTTCTCCTTTTTGCTTTGTTCATTTTTTTACTTCCTCTCTCTGTCCATTTCATCCTTCTTATCTTCCCTTAATGAGAAAATTGACTAGTCGTCATTATTAATATGTATGAATATATCGAAATAGTTAAAAAATATAGTATGCATACGGACCAAATTAATGTAGCTAATATTAACTGGTTGTTATTTTATGTTTCTAATGCTTTTATTATATTTTTCTTTATTCTTGAGAATTTTAAGCATGTAAACAATGAAATATTATCCTTTCCACCCCATTGCTTCCTCCAGCATCCCCTCTTCCCACATCTCTCTACAATATGTTCCCTTCCCAACTTCATGCCTTTATTTTCTTTTCAGTTTCTTTCCCATAACCTACAAAATCTGATTAGTGCTGCCAATATAGACATAAGTCTTAAGCCATCCACTGCATCATGGGATACCTACTAATAGGGGCATCATCCAACAGAATGATTCTCCCTGCTCTTGTTAACAGGTACCAATAGCTTCTCTTTAAAGGATGTTTCCAGGACAGAAACTCTTACAACTATGCTGGAATTTCCTCTAGTTTGATTTTGTGTGTGTAGCCTCTCACTGTGGGTTAATAAAGGTGAGAACCATGTTATGTCCAGAACACAGCACTTCACAGCACTCTTCCCAATACTATAGTTCTTACTTTTTCCTTGGGGTAACTCGAATGTAAAATATTCCCCCATAGTCTTGGATCTTTAAGCACTTATTCCATGGTCAAATTCAAGGTAGTGTTGAAAGTATGTCGTTAGAGGCAGGTTTTGAGATTCTAAAGACAGTACAATATCCAATTATCTGTGTCATTCTCTGCCCCAATCTCTCTTCTGTTTTATGCTTGTGGTTCAAGACATGGGCTCTTATAGAGCCACTCTGGCCACCATGTCTGCTGTTTGCTGACATGTTTCTCTTTGATCATAGACTCCAACTCTCTAGAACCATAAAACAAAATATACTCTGTCTTCTGCAAGTTATCTTGGTTGTAGTGTTTTCTCACAGTGACAGAAAAGTAACTAATTTGACTTTCTTCTTGTAACATTCCCTCAGTCTTCTCAGAGGCAATAATAAAAATATACCAGTTAAGTGTATGGACTCAGTTTCTTATTCTCTCAGAAGTTTGAAGGATTATGTACCTCTGTGTTGATTACTGTCCACTACAAAAATAAAAACTAAAACTTCTCTGATCAAGTTTGAGAGCAGTACAAATCTATGGGCACCAATATAAATATAAGTATTTAAAAAGTAATTTCTTAACATGATCACTAAACATAATAACAGTAGCAGACTTTACCTGAAAGCCTATGACATCCCCAGCCTTAATTTGACCCAGATTACAGTACCACCCATACAATTCCCTTCATTCTGTTCTCCTAGATAAAAACACAAAACAAGATATTTGACCTAGTATCCTCATAAGAGATGGTGGGGGAAGAATTCAGCATTTGTCTTCCTAGGCCTGAGTTACATCAATTTTTTAACTTCCATCATTTACATCCAAATTTTATTATTTCACTTTTTTATACCTAAGTAATATTTCAATGAGTATATGCACAACATTTTTCTTATGTATTCACTTATAGACTTTGGTGTAGGTTACTGCATTTTCTAGTTATTATAAACATAGGGGTAATGATCATAGAATATGACTCTGCAAATATCTCTGAAGTAGAATATAAAATCTCTTGGGTTATACTCAGAACTGGTATAGTTTGGTATCAGTTGCTCTAGTCTATTTATTCAGAATACATATAGCAGGTAACTATTAAATATTATAACCCCACTGTGGCAAAGAATATTTTTAAAATATTCTTTGATAGCATCAGTGCATGGGTAGTAGTACTCAAATTAAAAACTTTAATTAAAACAAAAAACACAAAAGGCACCTTTGATTCACTGAATGCTTGTATGTGCCAGATGTTATTTTAATGATTTTAGAGATCTTAACTCTTAAGTTCTCACTACTGCAAATAAGTACATAAAATAAATAAATAAACAAGGAAGTCAATTAAAAAGAAATGTGTTTGTGCTTGTTTGTTTGTTTGTTTGTTTGTCTATTCTGACTCACATAGTTTTAGAGTCCTCAACTCCTGATCAACTGCCTTTAGATCTGGGTCTATGGAGAAAGGGTGTGTCAAAGTATATGAGGAGAGAAGAGAAAGCCAATTTACCTGGTAGCCAAGGAAAAAAAAATTCCACAACGTCCTAAGACTAACTCGGTCCTTCTGGTTCGATCTGTTAAAGGTTCCACCCAAATGATGCCACTATGTGGAGACCGAACAGTTATAAGATGGGCTTCTCAGAAGCTTACAGATGCAAATTATAGCATCTTCAAAGTGGATCTTCAAACAACTCTATATGAGCGCCAAAAATCCTAGCCTATCAAGATTTCCTTTATTTGGGAGGTAGAGGCAGCCATATCTCTGAATTCAAGGACAGCCAGGTCTACAAAGCAAGGTCCAGGACATTCAGGGTTATATAAAGAAATCCTGTCTCAAACAATAGCAACAAGAACAAAATATTTCCTGTGTTTTATTCTCCAAGACTTTTATAGTTTTACATTTATGTTTAAATCTGGCATTCTCTTTGAGTTCTGTGAAAACTTTTGGCTGTTTTAATTATTTTTCATATAGGCATTCTGCTGTTTCAACACCTTTTTCTAAATGACTGTCTTTGGGGCATTGCATTGTCATTACTTTGTCCAAGATCAATTGGCCACATGGCTTTGAGTTCACTTAGAGGTTCTATATTCTATTTCATAGCAGCTTCCTTTATCTATTCCCTGTCAGCATCACACTATCTTAAATACGTAAATAAGGTTAGAGTAAATCTTTAATTTAGGTTATGTCAGTCTTCTGTCTTTTTAATTTTTTGCCATAGATATTTTGAAAATATGATGGGATCTATGAACTTGAGTTTTGAAATAATATTTCATGTTGTATGCATGTAACAATAATAATTAAGAGATAGTGAATTTTGGAGTTGGACATAGGAGTAATTGGATAGGGATCTGATGGATAGAGTGATAGAGATCTAGTGTTTATGTATGAAGTTCTCCAAAAATATTAAATAAAAGTCACCCCTGTAAATACTGGTTGTACTGCTATCATGTGATCTTGGTTCAGGGTAGACAGTCAGTCAATGACACACGAAGCTTAGTGACTTACAACAATCACTCATTTATTTCCTCACATTTCTGTTGCTTTTGAATGCATGACTCAGTGGAAATGGCTGTTTCTCTCCATATGCTATTGTCATAAACAACCTGGTTTCAGGATGGTTTCAGTTATATGACTGCTATTTTAGCTTATAGTTGACCGTATTTCATTTCATCTAATACTTCCTGAGCTCAAAATGCTTAGAACCCAACCTATCATTCCTCTCTTCCCACTGCCTCCTATAACAAGGAAAGTATCAACATCTTAAATTAAAGGAAGGTAGAAGTGGACTTGTATTCTGTAGACGAATAGAGACATGTAATGACTTGTTAATGTTTATCTTTGTCTTGCTATTCTAAAACAATGTTCTTTCTTCAAAACATAAATCTGAGTACATATTATATGGACTGTGAATGGAATCAAATCTGAAGTAGAAAGTTATAAAAAATACCTAATGACTATGATTTAATTTCTCATAAATATAAAGATGAAAATAAAGCTAAAATCAGTGATTTTCTTAAATGGGCAGTAAATGGAGGTTAACTAAGGGTATAGAAAGAAACTCAAAATCATTCTGTATCCCTAGAATTTGCATACATGTACACCAAAAGGTCTTTACATCATAGCAGTCTTGGGAATAAGTCAATAAATAAATGTCTATTATAACCAGCTTACTTCATGCCTGCTTAATTATACTCCAATTGTATTTTATTGGTATCTACTCATTTCGTGTGGGTTCACCTAAAATGACGTCAGCAGTATCATGTGTCTACATTCCTCCAATACTAATGTTAACAGAGTAACAATGGCTAACATTAGGGTAGCATGGGTGTGTGCCAAATAAATGTGTAACCCTAATTAATAATGATGAAATTTAGTGCAACTGAATTTCCATTTGCATTGAAACATCGTGCGTTGACTGGAGAAATGGATGCCTACAGCAGAGAAGCTACCAAAGCAAGGTCTTTATCATCCCTTTTAAAGCTCAGCATACTGAAACTGACACCTTTTGTTAAATGGGGAATTGTGTAAATTTATTAAGCAATGAATTACATAAGGAATGACGAAGGTCCTTAAGTTACAGAGGGATTATTTAGTGGATGCCTTTTAGCTTTTCTGGATATTATAAAGTAGTTGATGAGGCTGGTTAATTAACTGACAATCCTTTCTCTGACACCTTGGGCAACACGATACTAAATTTACCAGGAATTGTGTCTCTTATAAAATATGAATTACACTTCAAAGACAAAACTAAATGATCTATGTATGACTGGACTCAGTTAAATATACAGTGTCTGTGTCAGAATAATCAAAGGAATGTAATGGAGTACTTTTGTTTTTCTTTTTCTGTGTTCAAACTCTAGAACTATTCTCACTGTCATAAGGACTAAGCTGGAGATGCGCTTTTTTTATACAGATGTGAGTAAAAATTTAAAAGAAAAATAAAATTATTAGATAGTTCATAACTTCTCCATTTTTGGGTGTGTGGCAAATGGCTTGATAGTAAATCAAGTAACCTGAATATGGACAGCCCACAGCAGAAACCCTGGTCAGTAAATCACAGAAAACATATTTTGTCTTTTCCCTGTGAGTACTTTTGAAACAGCCAGGCAAATAGTATGAGTAGCAGAGGTTCTGCAACAGCGGACATTGTTCCCTCTGGCTCCAGCTTTGCCCCATTTCATCCACAGAGCAGGCTTGTGCACACATGCAAGTGTGTTCCAAGTGTGGCTAAAATATTAAATTAATATTAAAATATTAACTTAATCCATGCAAATAACATTTGAAATGATTATTGATAGCAAAGAGTTGTGTTTACTATTCACCTACAAAATGATTATTGGGGGCAAGGAATTGTATTTTCTATCCCCCTACCTCCATAATAAATCTACTTTAATCCTAAATCGAGCTCATTTTATAGATGGAGAAATAAAGATAAATTTAGGACAGAATAATAAATTTTAAGAGGTAGTTCCTTTTCAAACCACAGCTAAGTATCTAGAGAAGTACAATCATGGCTTTAGAAATAAGGGGGAGAGAAAAGGAGACAGAATAAATAAAAATTCAGATAATATGGTATAGCTGAAAAAGAGGAAAGAACCAGTTTCGTCTTGTCTCCTTTGCTGTGGCTATTCTCACTCAAGTATAATGGCTATGAAAGGAATAGTATTTGTGTACCTTTTCACTTGAAGATATGTAATACACATTTTCCTCAATGTGTTCATGTAGTGATCATTTTCTGATCCTTCAAATCTTAATTCTAAGTGTGGAGAAGTGTAAAAATGATAGAGATTCTAATAGTGAACTAATTCTCATATTAAAAGTAAAACAAATGTTTGTTATCTAAAACGTTGAAGGAAACGCATCACAAAGCCTCCTGTCATGAAATGGAGCATAGCTACCCCAAGAACAAGAGTCCCAACGCAAGTAGCAACACCTGCAAATGAGGTGGTGTTGAAGAAAACACTGAGACCTCCAAAGGGAATCTCAGGTGATTTTTAACTATTATTGGAGTGTCTGACTTACAGGTATTGGATGCTGCTTAAAGATGCTTTTTTTCCCATTGCATATTTTTGGTTTTTTTTTCAAAGATTAAGCTCCATAAGTAGGTGAGCTTATTTCTGGGTCTTCAATTCTATTCCATTGATTTACCTGTCTGTCTCTGTATCAATACAATGCAGTTTTTAATCACCATTGCTCTGTAGCATAGTTTGAAGTCAGGGATGGTGATGCCCCAGAAGTTCATTTATTGTTAAGAATTGTTTTCACTATCCTAGGAGGTCTTTTTGGTTTTCCATATGAAATTGAGAATTTTCCTTTCCACGTCTGAGACAAATTGTGTTGGAATTTTGATGGGGATCATTTACTATGTTAATTCTACCAATCCATGAAATGGGAGATCTCTCCGTTTTCTGGGGTCTTCTTCAGTTTTTTTCTTGAGAGACCTGAAGTTCTTGTCATATAGATTTTTCACTTGTTTGGTTAGAATTACCCCACGATACAAGGTAATTTTCACATGAGCTTCTGTCTTCTGTTATAACTTGAGAAGAAAAAGCCACAATGTAATGTTATTCTTCCAACATGAACACTATTGTCCCTTGCTAGCTCATAAAAACACATTACATGTCATCATTCTCCACTAAATGCATTCCTAACTTGCTAATGACCAACATTTGATGCATTTTACTTGTTTTTAATATATAATTTGAGGTAAGTTATAGGTATATAATTCCATTGAGGGAAATGCCTTGAAAGTCTCTGTCATGGCATATAAACCTGTAGAGTGAATAGCAACACCAACTGACAATAAGCCACCCCCTAACAACAAAGAAATGAACAGTGAATTAATCCTTTCCTCACATATGTCTCACCATTTTCATCCTGGGAGAAGACAATCTGATGGACGCATATTAAAGTTTGGATTTTTACAGGAGTTGGCCTGTGAAGCTCAAATTCAAGAAATACCTTCGTTTGTGAAAGTTTACTATGTAATTTTTCAAGATGGTAACAGTGTTTAGCAATAAGGGTGGGGAGATTTTCAAATATATAACATGGCAGTGATGAGCATAATTTATTTAGAAAAGAGTTACAGAAGTGTGACACTCTAGCTACCCAACAGCTAAGTGTGAATCTACTGGCTCTGTAGATTATGGGGGGTTTAATGTTCCTTCCCTTCATGTTCCTGATTGTGTTCTCAGGTAAGGAAGCTGCAACTGACATCTTTCTTTCTCATTCTCTAAGGACAGAATTCAAATATATAATTGATGAAGAGATGCTGTTTTAGAATGAAACAAGGATATGTAAAGGTAATTTCAGACATATGCAAATCTAGATGCATAAAATGTTCACTGGATATGAGAAGAATGGAAGACTTGTGGTTGGAGGAAGCAAGAATAAGCAATTGAGAAAGGCTTAGAATACAAAGATATTATCAATCTAAAAATATTATAAGAGCACATAAGTGTTTATGTTCATGTCCTATGAAAGAACGGTGGTATGCTATGATCAAATGTTGTATGGTCAAATTTTAAAAATGTACTTTTGAGTCTCTTTTATTATAAATAAAATAGAAATAACTATACTTTCCTTTTACTTAAAAAATTATATGGATGGCTACATCAGCTACCATTATTTGATCTCTTTGTAGGTAACTGATACTAATGAATTTTGCATTCTATATTTATAGTTGTTTTAAAAGATAATAATTCTAGCACAGACATATGAATTTCTCAAAACAATGAGAAATTCTTATTATCCTAATATATATTTTAATATATCTCAATACATATATTAAGATAATGTAATAAATTTTAAAGAACTGTGTTGAGTAATAGTTTTCATGCTTAACACGTATGTGCCTCTGAATTCAACCCCCAGAACTGGGAAATGATATAAGTTGCCTGAAAATTACAAAATTTGGATGACCTTTCTTAGATCTAGTATAAAAGAATAACAAAAATGCCTAGAACTTAATGCTTGCTGTTCCCACAGCAAAAGAAATAGAGGTTGTCTTTATACTGCAGACACTGCAGAGCTGCTTTATCTTACTTAAAACAAGAATAATCACATGCAGCCCATTCAAAACACAGGTCTTTTGATAGTACTGAAATTGATTGGGGCAGTAGTTATATGGTGGTGCTGTTGGGGAATATATAAACTGAGTTTAAACATCAGAATAGAAGTGAGAGACAGAGTGAAAGGAGAAACAAGAAGAACATGTATGCTTTCGGGGATAGGACAGTTAAAAATCCATCCCTGAACCCCTACTTAGGATGGATGCTCCTGCCATGAACTTGGAATGTCTTTCTAGGTGACAGAATGTACTAAATATACTGATGACAGAAGCAAGTGTGTGTCAAAACTGTAGGTAGCATTATATGAACTTGGGAAGTAACAAAGAGATAGGTGAGAAGATAAAGAAGCAAAACACATATCGGGATTTGTAAATTGAGAAATGAAATGTCAAACCAAAATGAAAAGCAAAGCAGATGAAAATTACTTTCTAAATATTTTACTTAAATTTGTTATCCTAACATAATACGATGCCTATTTTATTTTCAGTGTTTTTCCTCCTGAACCACTCTACTGCTCAGTTGAAATATATATGCCACTATGCCCAGAGTGATTTGATATGTTAATTACCACATTTACCACATCTGGCTTTTAGCCTATAGATTTAATTTCACATGAAACTATTAAAATACAAAGTTTTATGTCCTCTTAGCCAGTAAAAACAAAAAGGATATGAAGGTGGTAATGGAGTAGGAAAAAGGAATGGGGACTTAATATGATCAGGACATGTATGAAATTTTCTAAGATTTAATTTAAAATTATAAATATAATACCTTAGAATAAACCTAACAAAGGGAATAGAGGACCTCTACAATAAACATTTAAGATACTGAACAAATATAGAGGGTTCTAGGAGCTAGTAATAGCATCCATGTTCATAAATAATTAATGACAGAATTGTTATAAAAATGGCTATATTGTCCAAGTTAATTCAATGCAATTCACATTAATATTACAAGGGCATCCTTGACACAAAAAGAATACAAATACTGAAATGTATATGGAAAATTTATGTCCCAAATAGCCAAAACATTAATGGGGGGAAAAGCATGATTGGAGGAATCAAAATTATTGGTCTAAAACTGCATAAGAGAGCCACTATATGAAAAATAAAATAATACATGGTACTACTGGAACATATATGAATTAAATAAAATTTTAAATAGAGGATAGATACCAAGAAATATGGGTAGTACATATCACTTTCTACAATTTGACCAAAACATATAACCTTCAGCATCATTAATATTGGGAGTTTTGCTTAGAAGCAAATGATGCTTCCTCTGCAGGCTTGGAGAGACGTCATGCTTAGAGCATTAATATCCTTGAGATGGTATAACAAAAGCTTAAAGGGGGCATAGACTAGAGACTGATTTCTCCAAAAACAAGGGAAAATAAGGAGAAAAAAATTCTAATGCAAAGAATTCATGATTTACAAATGAGAAAGCTTGCTTGATGCTATTTTTGGAAATTAAAAATCATTAAAGCAAACAGAAGAAACAAAATATTCAACATGAGAGAAAAGATGGAAAAATTTGACTTTGGAGTTGATTTAAAATCAAGAAGTTGTATGATTAAAAACTCACTGCTGTGGCAAATGATTTGTTTTGAATTATTAAAATAATTCTACTTATTTTTCTTTTTCTTATTCTATCATCTCAGTGGCTTCTGCTCAGATCGCAAAACCAAGTATTTTTAAGCTAGAAGAGAATCAAAAGCCTGCACTTATTGTAGAGACAAAAAATGAAGCTAATCCTGGGGGAAAGAAGGAATCTAACAAACAGGGAGGTAGTCTCACACAAAGAAAACCAGGGATGTTAATTCTGCAAAGACAACCAGGATATTCCAACCAGGCAGGAAAACCAGTGAACAGTCATCAGCAAGGGAAGCCAGAAGTTTTGAACCAGCCTGGGATGCCCAGTGCTTTGATTTTGCAAGGGAAGCTAGGGGAATCTAATAAAAAAGGGACTCCAAATGTTTCTAGCAAGCAAGAAGAATCAGAATTGTCTAGTCGAAAAGGAAAGCCCGGGTCTCCTAGTCAAAAAGGGAAGCCATCACTGCCTAAAGACAAGCCAGAGTCTGTTAGCCAAAAGGGGAAACCAACATCATTTAGCAATAAAGGCAAGCCTGGGTCTTCTGACCAAGGGAATTTAGAATCCTCTAACCAACAAGGGAAACCAGAACCCTCTAGCCAACAAGGGAAACCAGGATCCTCTAACCAACAAGGAAAACCAGGATCCTCCAGTCAACAAGGAAAACCAGAACGTTCTAGCCAACAAAGGAAACCTAGGTCTTTGTATAATCAAGAAGAAGGAAAAAATGTAGATAACCTTTCAAAGGACAATGCAATGGGGATACAGGTCAGTATCGATGTCTGTTTTATTCTTTACAATTATTTACCTCAGTTTTTCTGTTTTCCAAGCCTGGTGATACTGGATACAATAAACTCGTGAAACTTTGCAATGCCATTTACTAAAGAAAAATGAAATCCGTGTTAATTTCACATTTTTGATCGCAGAGGGAATTCCTCCATTAAACCATTTCTCTCATCTCTTTCCATCATTTTCCACTAAAACCCTTGTGCCTGAACTGAATTAACTCAGAATCTCATCAACTAAGTCTGATCCTTTCAGGATTAACTTTCACACCCAGTTCAGTTCCAACTGAAACCTGTGAAATAATGAATATGATAATTCCAAATGTAATTCTGATCAAAATTATTTAGTGGTTATAGTCAGTTAGAAGATGCAACTCAAACTCCTGAATATGAATTTCAGGACTTTGCAGGGTTAGGCTCTTGTTTCTCATCCAATGTCATTTCAAATTGGACATGTTCACATGCCAAACCACATACAGTCCTTTGAGGAGCTCACTGATATTTTCCTGATCATCATTTCCTACATAATACAAGTTATGTTGTTTCTTTAAACTAATCGTTTATAGTTTCAACTCATCACCAATATGAAAAGAACCAATGCCATTTCTTTTTAACCTATACTTTTATAATCTAGGGTAAGTGAGACAATAATTGGCTCTCCTGAATGGGTAAGTGAAGGGAAAGCACAACATAATTGATGCTTGAGAGCCATCTTTGCACAAATATGAGCATCCAAGTGCACAGCTTGTTTCCTGCATCCTCTTCTGGATTCTGCTATGATTTTCCCTCTTTTGCTTTCTCTCTCCAGTGATTTCCTGGTTTCATCTATCAATGATTCAGAATTTTTACTTACCATGACTGCTATTTTTTACTTACACTTTAGTTTACCAGAATATGGCTTTTATCTCATTTTAAAGATAACTTTTTTGATTATAAATAACTTATCTTCACCTTCCATTCAGAGGAATTTGTTCTTCTTATTATGGCTTGGTCTATATAAAGTAGTATTCTTCCAGAAAGATGTCTGTCATCTACCTTAATACCATCAGCAGGTCTCTGAAGTCTTCATTATAGCACACAACTTTGACAATTTTATATTGATTCTAAAAATGAGAAAATAATTATGTCTATTTTATAGGCTAAATATGAGTTAATCACAATCATAAGAAGGCTATAAACTTTAGACAAAAAATATCTCACCATTTTAGGTAATGTCTGTTTTCATGGGCTAGTCAAACCTTTATATTATCAGACCTCTGATATTTAGAAATTTATACACAAAAAAATATCTCTATTATGTCAACAAATTATTCACAAACATATTTCTTCATCATCTTTATTTGATTGGCACAAGAAAAAAATCAATAAACTCTATGTCTTTGTTAGTGTGGCTTCTCTCAGATGTGTTTCCTTTTAAGAGTTCAGATTTGTCTCCAAAGAATTTAATTGCAAGTTATGTGTTACAAAGTTTATAATAAATAACCATATATTTAGGTCACTGATTTGATATTTGATGCATTTGTGTCTAAGGATTGAATCTGAAAGCACTATGCTTCCATGCCTAAAGTTATAAACTAGGGCAAAGCATATTGCTCTTTCAATACACTCGCATAGCCCTATAGATCCTTAGGTTTATTGTATTGTATATATTAAGGGAATAATATGATTGATAAATGATAATGCTTCTCAATACTAAAAGAGCAATTAACGTTTTCCTTTGTGATGTTTAAATCAAATTAATCACTCCATTCTTACCTGATGATCTCCCTTGTCTTTTGCAGGCTAAAAGCATGATCAGCAAGAGCCTAACTGGAAATAAAAGGTATGACTCCATTTACAAACCAGTTGGTGGTTCTGATGGAAACCATGTGGAAACTCCTGTGTATTTAATGAAGCAAAAGGTAAGAATCTTTTGTTTTCTTTCTCAGTCTTAGAAAAGAAGATAATATTTTCTATGTATACATAATCTTCTCTAAGTAAAGTCCTGGCTATTGTTTGTCTATTTAACTATTTAAAAGATACCTGATGTTTTTGAAAAACTTATATGTATGAATGTGGGTTTCTAAGGAGGCCAGAAGAGGTTGTCAGATCCCCTAGGGCTGGAGTCAACAAGTGCTTGTGAGCTACACAGTGTTGGTTCTGGGAACCAAATTCTGGTCCTTTAGAAGAGCAGCAAACTCTTAACCACTCGGGCACAGCTTTAGCCCCAAGACATGTAATAGTTGAATTGTATATTTAAGTATTGAGGAATGGTGTTTGTTAATCTAATAATAATAAACACTTCAAGTTACAGATTTACCAAATATTTCTTAATATCTACTGTTTAACAAACAGTGATTTAAGATTTGGAAGTAAAACAATTAATAAACACTTTAAAATTCTTGCAAATAAAACCTATCAAAGAACAAACACTAGGAAATCCCTGACTTAGTTACTATTCCTTAAAAAATAAGATTCTAATCACAATGATAGTAATGTTAAATTTGGTGAGTCATATAAACCATCTATAAAATGTTGTATGCTACTTGCAAGGATTAAAGGGATTAATGCTTAGAAATTACTACATGTGAGACAGGCAGGTTATTCATCACATAAAGGTGCTTGCCTCCAAGACTGAGAGGCCCATCTCAGGGACCCACATAGTAAAAGAAGAGAAGCTATTCCTGCAAGTGTATCTACTCTGACCTTTGCATACGTGTGATGGTACACATCTGCACCACTACCACTCACTGTACACATATATAGAATAAAAATAAATAGGATTCAATCAAAATATTTAAAATGTAGCAAAAGAGTTATAAAGTAACTTTTCAGAATTCTTGAATGATCAGCAAATAATACTTCTGTTTCCAAGAGTTGTAGACTTTAGTTGTTTCTTAACTGTCAACATTGAACTCCTTGTAGGCATTTGTAAGTACAGAAGGTCTTAGACACCAATTCTCTTAAATGATTGATAAAGACACCAGGTACAGAGAGGAGCAGAAGCAAAGTGCCTAGATCCTCATAGCAGTGAATGAGGGCCACAGAACCCAGCAGCTAAGCCTGCTTTTTCTGAATCATTTCCTGAGTGATCAAATAATCACATTTCTCTTTGTGCTGGTGCCAGAGTGACTTGATTTCTCTTGTTTTTATTTTCAGGATGAGTAAAGGGAGGCTGACTCTCAACCATAAGGGAAAATGCTAGATATTCATATGAACCAAAAATCTGTAACCTCAAACTCTACCTGCAATTCTGATTTCTCAATGGCTTTCCTGGAAAGTTGAAGTGTGAAGAAAGCATGTGCTCCATGGACAAAGGAGTCTACATTATTTTTGAACTTGTTCCATTCTCTTCAAATAAAATTGGTTCAAGAATACTTTCTGGTGTCTTAATTTTTTTGTGTATATACTTTCCCAAACACTATTAGTGTCTTTGATCCCTTCCCTTCCCAAAATTCCAAACATCGTGGATCTGTGTTGCAGTAATCCCTCCAACCCAAATATGCCTGTGCAAAGAAAACACAACTAGATTACTATGAGTACAAGCTCGCACCTAGATTGGGCATATCTACCACTACACTATCCTATTCCCTAGCTCTGAAATCCCTCATAACTTGAGGTCTTTCCATGCCCTGTCTTCAGCTTCCTCTTCCTCCTTCCCCTCTGACCCCTTCTCCCTCCTTCTCCCCTCCAACTTCCTTTCCCCTACCCAAATCAAGGACTCTTGCCTTTATTTTACAAATTAAATGGGAGAAGGTTCCTATAAGCTCACTTACCTAAGTCCTTAGTAAATGACCCGGCAGCAGGGCAGCAGAATTAGCATCAAAATACAGATAATTCCAGGGCAAACCACAACAGATCTGAGTCTTTCTTTCAATAGCTAAGCCAATATGCAAGAATTTCAAGATTACATGCAAAATATGAAGATTTTTTTTTAATTTTAGAGTTAAAGAAGCTTCAGTGAAACTACACTCAAGGAATTTTATATGAATTAATTAATGAATTTTATAAGAGAATATGATGAGCAAGTGTATGTTAATAAACTGAGTGACATAAGTGAAGAAGACAAGGTCATACATGTGAGGCATTGAATAGGAAAGAATATGAACAAACCTGATATATATATATATATATATTATACAGATAGATATAGATATAGATATTGAACACTAATCAAAAACTTATAAGTCATAGAGTTCCCCTATGGAATTACTCCAAGCATTTAAAAGAAAATTAATATTAATCCTTCTTGAATCCATCCAAAGACTATTAACAGGGAAACACTTGATAATTCCCTCCATGAAGTCAATATTATCCTGATGAAATGATAGAAAAAGACCCTCTATAAACAGCACAGATCAACATCCTTCCTAAGTATTTACTCATATAATTCTTAGTGATATGCTAGGAACACATATTCACCAGGATAGTGAGAGAATTAGAGGCTGTTAAGGTGACTCAAAAATTAAAGATGATGCCATCAAGCTTGAAAACCTACCTTTGATCTTCAGGAACCATAGACTGAATGGTGAAATCTAACTCTGCAACTTTTTCTCTGATCCCCATACATGAACTGTAATATACACGCACACAAATAAACACAGAAATAAACAAGAAAATGTAGCTTAAAATATAAAATTTAGGCACCATTACCAAGTAGAGTGTTTTGTAATACAAGAATTGCACAACATGAAAATCAATGTGATATACTTAAGAAAAAAGAAAATTATGTATGACATTAAAATTATTTCACATAGTGAAATCACTCAAAATGTGAGATTAAATGTTTCCCCATTATAATATCAAAAAACAACAGCTAACTTAATCTTACTAAAAGTAAAAACCTTTCTTATCCTCTCTCATCAGAAATATGCCAGAATACCTGCTTTTTACAAGTTTTATTGGACATAGTACCAGAAGTTTCAGATTGATTACTTAGGTAAGTTAAGAAATGGATGAAGGCATCCAAATTGCACAAAGGAATAAAATTAGCTCATGTTCACGAATGATACAATAATATATGAAGAGAATCCTAAGAAATCCTATACAAACACACAAGCACGTACACTACAACAAATTACTATACTTTGCAAAGCTTCAGGGTACAAATTCAACACAGAAAATTTGCTTATATTATTATAAACCATAAACAATCTAAAAATAAAATTAAGAAAACAATTGCTGGCCAGGTACAGTGGTATATGAAGAATGCAATTAAATTGAAATGTTTATCATAAACATTATAACACTGCAGCAACACTCCCTTCTAAGCAGGTAATTACAAGAGCACTAACATGATATACCTGCTATTACGTCCACAGTAGCATTTCAGCTTTGGGAAGGAGTACAACGCAATCAAATTAAATGTACCAATGTAAGTAGGAATCCCACTTCTGAGACCAGCTTTCTCTGAAGGCAATATCGTCACTGCAGCCACCTTCTCACTACTGATACATCCATATAATATATTTTCACATCTCTTTATCCTGATGCTCTGACTTCTGTTTAATATGCTCTTCTTATACCTTATATTTACCATTTGCCTTAAAAATATTTAACACCCTCTGCCTTTTAATTGGGATTATTTGGATAATGTATGTTGAATGTGATTCACATGGACATATTTAGTACTGCTATTGGCACAGCCATATCTAATGGGAATAGCAAAAGTCATAAAGCCAGCATAGGTGATAGACAAAGGTCCAGCCATATGATAAAATCACCCTTGTGCTGCCCTTCACTTTGGTCTTGATCTCTACCTGTTGTATGCTTTGGAGGTTTGTAATATTTGTACAACTTGGGGAGATTGGGTTGATGGGAAATTTCTGTTTTGAAACAAGTGTGGGGTTTTTTGGATTTTTTATTTACATTTCTAATGTTATTCCTTTTCCCAGTTTCCCATCCATAAACCCCCTATCCCATCCCCTATCCACCTGCTTCCATGAGGGTGTTCCCCCACCCAACCACCCATCCCTTCCTGACTCCCCACCATGACATTCTCCTACACTGGGGGGGTCCAGTATCAGCAAGACCAAGGGCTTCTCCTCCAATTGGTGCCCAAGAAAACCATCCTCTACTACATATGCAGCTGAAGCCATGGGTAATTCCATGTGTGCTATTTGGATGGTGGTTTAGTCCCTGGGAGCTCTGGTTGGTTGGGATTGTTGTTCTTATGGGGTTGCAAGCACCTTCAGCTCCTTCAATCCTTTCTCTAACTCCTCTTCCATTGGGGACCCCATTCTCAGTTCAGTGGTTGACTGCGAGCATTCACCTCTGTATTTGTCATGCTCTGGCAGAGCCTCTTAGGAGACAGCTATATCAGGTTCCTGTCAGCATGGACTTCTTGGCATCAGCAATATTGCCCAGGTAGGGCAGGCTCTGAATGGCTATTCCTTCAGTCTCTGCATCAAACTTTGTCTCCATATTTCTTCCTATGAATATTTTTGTTCCCCCTTTTAAGAAGGACTGAAGCATCTGCACTTTGGTTGTCCTTGAGCTTCATGTGGTCTGTGGATTGTATCTTGGATAATCCAAGCTTTTGGGCTAGCATCCACTTATCAGTGAGTGCATACCATGTGTGTGTTTGTGATTGGGTTACCTCACTCAGGATATTTTCTAGTTCCATCCATTTGCCTATGAATTTCATGAAGTCATTGTTTTTAATAGTTGAGTAGTACTCCATTGTGTAGATGTACCACATTTTCTATATCCATTCCTCTGTTGAGGGACATCTGGGTTCTTTTCAGCTTCTGGCTATTATAAATAAGGCTGCTATGAATATAATGGAGCATGTGTCTTTGTTATTTGTTGGAGCCCAGGAGTGGTATAGCTGGGTCCTCAGGTAGTACTATATCCAATTTTCTGAGGAACTTCCAGACTGATTTCCAGAGTGGCTGTACCAACTTGCAACCCCACCAACCATGGAGGAGTGTTCCTCTTTCTCCACATTCTCATCAGCATCTGTTTTTACCTGAGGTTTTTTTTTTTTATCTTAGCCATTCTGACTGGTGTGAGGTAGAATCTCAGGGTTGTTTTGATTTGCATTTCACAGTCAGGGAAATTTCTTATGCATTACTTACAGTTTGCCCCAGGAGTACTGCTTCTAACCTTTCCCCAGGCTTGTCAAGAGCATTCTACCCCTACTGCTTTTAGGGAGATATCTTTATTTGGCCTGACTTGAAGGTTTTCCTTACACCCTGGAGGTTGTGACTCAAATAAATATGCTGGAGATCTCCTTATGAGGCTCCAGCTCCAAGATTCTCTTCAAACATCTACCCCTGTACTAACTCAGGAACAAGATAATCAGAACAAAGTAAACGTATAAAAGTAAACAAGATTCAGTGGGCTAGGGAAGTTGGCAGCAGATCAGATTAAAAGTCTCTTCCTAATATACACTCATGACTCATGCATTTACATGACATAAAAGATTGGGGGCCTTATATGGCCTTTTCTTCAGGGACAAGATATAACAACATAGTTAGATGGGCTGGAATTATTTCTGCCCTACACAGGGGCTTTTTCATATACTGATAGACAAAAAATGATATGGATAAATGATAAAAGAATAAAGTTTGAAGATTTCCCGTTGTCAGAAAAGTTAGCTCTTACAGTGTTGCTGCAGGACCAAGGAACAAAGGAATGCCAAGGTTAGACATATAAATAAATTCTACAAAGATATAAACATTGAATTATAACATAAATTGAATAATAAGAACAGCAGCTTTGACCTGAAGTTTTTTTCTTGGTTCTAATTAACACTCTGACCAATGAAAGTTGATAATACATTGCTTGGAATGTGGCAATCTGCCCAGCCCGGCTCGGGGACTTTCTTTCTGTCTTGAAACCATAAGAACTGCCAGCTCAAGAGTGGGCAGTCATGCCTTGGGAAAATATAGTGCTAGATTCTTAAAAATTGTGTTATAGGGTTAATCTAGAGAAAACAATTGTAAAAGGTAATTCTGTTCTGTCAAGGTTTATCAATGATGACTAAATTCATGGCCAAGAGGAAGTTAAAACACACATTCGAGGACAAAAATGATATGATCTATGTTTTGGAACAACATGAATCTATCCTTGCCTACTGAGTTCTGACCGATAGAGAAACACTCTGACCACTAGTCAGTCAGGCTGAAGGATTCCCCCTGACCCTGAGTCTGACTCACCCCTCCCTCTCATACTCCTTATCTCCCCTGCAGAGCTGGCCATTGCTGGGCTGGCCCTCAACATACTATCTTACTTTTTACACTTTTATATTTCTTTTCTTTACTTTCTTAAGTATTTGTTTTAGGCATTGTGTCTTTTCTGTTGGCTAATTAATTATAGCAATCTGTTGTCTTATTTTGGGGGTTGTTTTAGGTTATAAAATATGGGTAGTTGACATACTTCTTTATTTCTCCAAAAGCTCTCTTATCATGAATATTATGAGAAGCTTTAAATATGCTCTGTGTATGCATTTCCAGCTTTTATGCTGTTATTGTCACTAATTTTCCTTTTACACATTTTACAGATACCTTGATGACTAATGGCTAAAGCTTCAGTCAGGTTAATTTTAAAGATATTTATAACACAAAATTTGGGCTTTTTACTGCTGACAAAAAGTGTCATAGTTAAGGTTATGAGTGTCATGATAAAGCACCATGTCCAAAAGCATCTTGAGAAGAAAAGAATTTATTTGGCCCACATATCCTGAGTATTACGCAGGGAGGAAAAACAAGACAGAATCTCAAACCACACAAAAAAAGTTAATGCAGAGGCCATGATGCTTATGGGCTTACTCCCTGTTGCTTGCCAGTCTCCTTCTTATAAAATCCAGGACCATCAGTCCAGGGATGTGACCACACACAATGGCCTGGGCCCTCCCCCTCAATCAATAATTAAGGAAATACCTAACAGGCTTGCTTGCCTATATCCAGATCTCATGGGGACATTTTCTCAATTAAGGTTCCTTCCTCACAGATGACTATATCTTGTGTCCAGTTGACATAAAACTAACCAGGACAGTACATTCTAACTAGAAATGTAGTTGTGTAAGGGTAATATAATTAAACTTGATTATATGTGTCCATGAAATAATCCCAAAATAGAAGTTTCTTTTGTTGTTTGTTTTGTTTGCTTGTTTATTTTTAAGAAAATACTTTAACTATATTTCTCCCTTCTTTTTCCTACCTCCAAAATCTCCCATATATCACTCTGTCCTTTCTTCAAGTTAATGATCTCCTTTTACATTAATTTTTATTGCATTCCCACACAGAAACTATTCTGTCAATATAATGTTAATTGTATGTATGTTTTCAGGGTTAACTTTTTGACACTGGACAACCACTTGATGTGCTCTTCCCTGGAGAGAACCACCTCTCCTGCCTATAATTCTTTGTGTAGGGTTGAGGCCTCTTGGGTTTTCCCCTATCTTGTTTGGCATTTTTGTTGGTGTCCTTCTTATTTAGCTTAGACCAGGGTGGTCCTGTGTTTGTGGATGTAGCTTCTGTGTAATAGGAGACACAATCTCACAGTAAACTTCCTGAACTTCTGGCTCTTACAACTCTTTCTATCCACTCTTTTGCAATGTTCCACTAGTCTTACGTGTGGGAGTGATCTATATATACATCTATTTTTACTGTATATAATTTTCTGAAATGTTCTCTGTTAGTTGCTAAAGGAAAGAAAAAGCCTTTATGAAAAGCTAAATTTGTCTGTGGGTAAAAGGACAAATATTTGCTGATTATCGTTGAAGATTATTCAGGTTTAACAAATAAATGGTTATAGATTCTCCTCCAATAACCATGATTTCCCAAGCACTGAGTAGTTAGCTCAATTTCCAGTGCTAAGCATGATATCCTTCTCTTTGAGCAGGTCTTAAATCCAATTAGTGAGCTAATGGCCACCACCAAGGTATTTGTGCCACTACTGCATCCAGAGGGTCATCATCCCATGCTCACAGAAGCATGTTCTTCAAGCACACCTAGCTCTATAAGTAGACACAACATCTCTTGCCAAAAACTGATGTCAAAGACCAGCTTTGACACCACAGGTAAACTGAGGCAGGCAGCAAGGTACAGCATTGGCAATCAGGGTCAGTGCTGAAATAAGTGAACAGGGATCAGCACTAACAAGGTATGATTAGAGAAGTTACTCAGAAGACATTTCTCTAAGGAAACAAAGCTTGATTCACTGGGGCTGGCACTCCCTGGGGCCGGCAAAAAAACTCAGAACTCATTTAATATTTTGGGGCCGATGAGAAAGAAAAGAAAAGAGGAAATTCACCCCCCCACACACACACACACATACACTGAGTAGGTGAAGCAAAAGACAGACTCCAATAACTTTATACATACAAACATCCATACAGACAGAAAGACAGGTAGGCAGGCAGACCAACAGACAGACAAAATTAGATAAAGAGAGATGTGAAGGCAACAAGCAGAGCCAAACTCTACAACAGCACAAAGTTCTCAGAACAAGTAGTCCTTGGGGTCATACTTGTCTGAGGCAAATCCATCGTGGCTGTGCTAACTGATGGGCTGTGTTCCATGAGTTCTAGAACCATTTGTCATTCTTCCTGGATGGCCCTCAGCAATCTCTCCTGCAGTGCTAAATGATGCGACAACCCAACAATGGATTGTATAAGAAGTATTAGTCCCAGGCAGACTTTGTAGCAACAAAAGGAGAAAATGACCCATGTTTATGCAGAGTTGTGTGGATGTAATTTTTTAAAGTAATTTCAGAACTAGTAGGAAAGAGAACGCTGTTTGAGGACTAGAAGAAGGGCAGATGATGTTCTTGACAGGGAAAATATTCTGTCAGAGAGGCATGTCCACTGGGTAGAGCATAGCAGAAAAGGTCCTGAGAACTAAATAGTTAGAATTCTAGCTTCTATTAGGTGCAGAGATATCAAGAAATGTATATTATTTCGTCATTATCTCAGACTTGATGTCAGATATATATATATATATATATATATATGTATAGATAGATAGATAGATATAGATATAGATACAAATATAATCATAGCTTGTGACATTAGGATTACATGTGATGATCCCAACAATTAATATGCTGTTGCTCCATATTTTATTGTGTCATACCTGTCATTCATGTGAGATCTCCTCTGTAAGTTTCATCTACTATACAAGAAGATATTAGAATAAACCAGAGTTCAGGTCTCTACAGGCATAGTTAATACCATAACACAAGATGTAAATATTTTATAATTTATGTTACAAATAGGTCTATATTAATTTTATTTGTACACATGTTATTTTTAACAATAAAGAACCAAAATGAAAATTAAAAGATTTAAAAAATTAATATCCTAACATCTTCAACCTTTTCAACCACATAAAATAAGTGCTTAAAATAAATTTTAAAAATTATCTTTTGTAGCTAATCCTTATGAGGTTAAACTCTAAACCTCAGTATCTCATCATCTTCCCAAGTACAATTCACATCTCTCTGTAATATTTTCACCATCTAAGTTTGAAAATCCATAAGGTAAATGTATCTACCCTTTCTTTTCTCTCAATGTCTTTACCACCATGGATTTTCCACTATCTTCATTCCTAGAATGTCCTGATAGACAAAGAAGGCAGATTGAAGGTTAAAACTCAAGATACCTACCAAGGCATTAAAGAAAACCTACTCTAGGTCCATCTAAGTAGAATCCAAGTCATAACAAGGAAAAGTCAAAAGCTTAAGAAACATGCTGGTGGGAATGTGGTGAAAGGGAAACACTCTTCCATGGCTGGTGGGATTACAAGCTTGTAAATCCCACTCTGGAAATTAATCTGGCAGTTTCTCAGAAAAATGGAGATAGTTCCACCTGAAGACTCAGCTATATCACTCCTGGTCATATACCCAAAAGAAGTTCCAACATCTCACAAAGACACTTGCTTTCCTGTGTTCATAGTAGGCTTTACTTGTAATAATCAGAAATGGGAGGCAACCCAGATGTCTTATTCAGTTTTCCTATTCCTGCACAAACATCATGAACAAGAAGCAAGTTGGGGAGGAAAGGGTTTATTCAGCTTACTTCCATGCTGTTCATCACTAGAACTCAAGCAGGTCAGGGAGGAGGAGCTAATGCAGAGGCCATGGAGGAATGTTTCCTTACTGTCTTGCTTCTCCTGACTTGCTCAGCTTGCTCTTTTATAGAACCCAGGGTTATGGGCTGGGTCCTCTGCCCTTGATCACTAGTTGAAAAAATGCCTTACAACTGGGTCTCATCAACTAAGGCTTCTTTCTCTGTGATAACTGCAGCTTATGTCAAGTTGACACACAAAACCATCCAGTATACCAGACATCCCTCAAATGAAGAATGGATACAGAAAATGTGGTTCATTTACACAATTGAATATTACTCAGCTATTAAAAACAAGAACATCCTGAAGTTTGCAGGCAAGCGGATGGAACTAAAAAATATCCTGAGCGAGGTAACCCAGAACCAAAAGGACCTGCGTAGTATGCATTCATTTATAAGTGAATATTAGCTAAAAAGTACAGGATACTCACACTACATTCCACAGACCCAAACTAACTAACAAGGAGAGCCAAAGGGAAGATGGTAGAATCTCATTCTGAAAGGGAAATAAAATAGCCATCAGAGGTAGAGGGAGTGAGGGAACTGAGTGAGAGAGGAGATGAAGAGGGAAATGAGAGGCAATGTAGGGACAGCCAAGGAGAGGGCCAGGAGAGTGAAGGGAAACGGTGGGGCGTGGCATCTCTAGGGCATATCAAAGATTTGGGATGGTAGAGGCTCCAAAGAATCTATGAGAGTGACTCTAGCTCAGACTCCTAGCAGTGTAAGAGATGGAGCCTGAAGTGGCTACCCTCAGTAGCCAGGTAGGACTCCCAGTGGATAAATAAGGAGACCAAGCTACCCACAAAACCTTAGATTCTTTTTTTTCTGCCTACACGATATACAGGGAAAAGATGGAGCAGATGAGGAAATGGCCAACCAATGACTAGCCCAACTTGAGATCCATCTCACAGACAAGAACCAATCCTTCACACTATTAATGATACTTGTTATGCTTGCAGTAGGAGCCTAACATAACTGTCCTATAAGAGGCTCCACCCAGCAGCAGACTAAAGTAGACGCACAAAGCCACAGCCAAACATTAGACGGAGCTTGGGGAGTCTTGTGGAAGAGTTGGAGGAAGGATTGAAGAACCCAGAGAAGATAGGGACTCCATGAGCAGACCAACAGAATCAACTAAGCTTGGACCCTTGGGAGCTCCCAGAGACTGAATCATCAATCAAAAAGCATAAATCGATGGACATAGCCCCACACACACACACATTTATAGGAGATGTGCAACTTAGTCTTCATGTGGGTCCCCGAACAACTGGAGTGGGCACTGTCCCTAAAGCTGCTGCCTATCTCTGGGTCCCCTTGTACTAACTGGGCTGCCTTGTGTGGATTCAGTGAGAGAAGCTGTGCCTAGTCCTGTGTGGCTTGAGGTTCCAGGGTGAATTAGTAGCCAGGTGGGGCCTCATCTTCTCCGAGAAGGGGGGATAAGGTAGGAGTGAACTGCGAGGATTGGGGAGGGGTGCTGAGATCAGGATGTAAAGTGAATAAATAAGTAAATTAATGGAAGAAAAAAATCAAAAAAGTAAAAGTCAATAAGTGCAATACTTGTGCATATTTGATGATCAGAAGTTTGGGGTAAACTCATGTCTAGATTGTGATATAGAATAAGCCTATGCTATGCAACATCTGTGTACATAAAGGGTAAGAGCTCATTGACAGATTTATGTGAATGGGTAAAACTGAAAAATGCCCTCCACTAAAGTATCTATGATTGAATCTAGGTATGGTTTATTTCTAATTGTTCTATATATTCAGACAATAAAATGTGATATATATTCTTGCCCATTTCTCCACTAAAGCAAAGGTGTTTGGGTCAAAGTTCTGAACTATATGTTAGGCAGCCTCTCTACTCTTTAATCTGATAAAATAGGTTTTCTGATTAATAATTTTACAGTGTTTGCTTATTTTGGTTTTCCTGTTTCTCATTAAAAATGTTTTTAATTATGCCTAACTCACACTTTTGCTAAAAATGTAAAAACACCAAACAGAAAGGATCTGCATTTGAAAGAATTTACAAAGAGTTTATATTTCTTCCTAAAAAGAAAGAAAATGAAAGCAAATAAATAAGCAAACAGGCCTTTTAAGAAGATAAAGACCTGTTCTCTTTGTAGCATCTCTCAGAAGAGAATAGAATACAAGAGGAGGCAAGAAGCAATGCTTCAATATGGCAAGATCATGTGGTTCACTGGGTGCCATGACTGGTCTTAACCTGAGATGGAAGTTTAGGAGGATGCAGCTCAGTCTGTTCCTACAGAATTTGTTCACACGATACCTTGATCAACTACAGTTTTCCTGAAAGTGCAAGGAATTTGTTAGCATTGGTAATCTTTTAAAAGCTTTGCACAAGAGCTGATTCTCCTCATGGTAAACTAATCATTTAAGTATTCAAGAAGTACCTTCAGTGCCATGTGGGGATCTCAAAGTAACTGGGAAGTGGAATCCACAAAACACATAACATTTTTGCATTTTGATTTTTATTTATCAAATTGTTGTTAACATAGGAGATTATGTGTATTTTGAAAATAAAACATTCATTAAAAATGAGTCGACCCAAAAATAATTATTTTTGTGAATTTAGAAATAAATCATATGGGCTTTGTTTCTACATCTTCTGGTATAAAAAAATGATGAAAAACTCTTGTATTACTTTGACAAAACAAAGAGAACAAAAGAATTTATTGCATATCATTACATTAGAAACCAACCAGGGTTGCTTATAGTGAGAGTTTTATGTGATGGACTAAGCATGGTAGGATGCATTTCCTAAGGGGCAAGATCTGTCTCAGTCCCATACTTTGTAGCTTTCTCTTCTTTTCTGTAGACTTATGACCATGCTAGCTCAATGTGCTTCTGTAAAAACAGGCATGACCTGCTGACGGTGTGTAAAACCAGAACCAGACTTCTCCATCCTCAAGTGAGCTGACATCATTGCATACCCACCATATGGAGAATAGCTTTGACTCATTCTACTGACTTGATCCAGATATATATATATATATATATATCACTAATGGCACCAATTTTCATCTGGGACCTGTATGTTCAGTCAAGTCTTCATGAGATATACTGCAGAGGTTGACTAACCATCTAGCAAGGTTCTGTATATTTTCTAGCACCCAGCTCCCTAGAAAGGTGTCCCTTTTGACACTCCAGCTGTGGAATGAGAGACTGAAGGTCTGATATGACTTTATGGCTCTGTAATTTGTCTCCACTATGAGGAAGCTTCTGCTGAATGTAATTCCCTTGGCTTCTTCCTCTTGTATCATTTGTTCTTCCTTTCTTCATGTTTGTATTCAAGTTATATTTTTGGATCATCTCCATAAGAAGAGAAAACTGCTTTATTATGTTGTTAAATTTGAACTGGAATGGTTAGTAGTTTCTTTCTTTCTTTCTTTCTTTCTCCCTTTCTTCCTTTCTTCCTTTCTTCCTTTTGTTTTCAGTTAGGGCATTTTATGATCTAACAAATGCATGGATGTTAAGCTTAAGGTAAAAGAATGAAGATATATTCCTGTTTTATACTGATTCATTCTATCATTATGCAATTATGTTTCACAAAAAAAACTGTAGTCATAATAGAACAAAATTGTAGAAAATTTTAAATGATCCATGCAGATAGAAATAACAAAATATAACCTGGGTGCTTGTGGCACCCACCTTTAATTCCAGCACCCAGGAGCCAGAGGCAGGTGTATCTCTGAGTTCAACATCAGCCTGGTCTACAGAGTGAGTTTCAGGATAGCCAAGGCTACAGCAGAGAAGCCTTGTCAAAAAAAAAGAAAAAGAAAAAGAAACATAAAACAAAAAACCACCAACACCACCCAAAACAACTGTATGCTGTGTTGTGTGTTTCTAATGAAGACATAAATGTAAATCTATATATTTATAATGAAAATAGTATCTTGTTGAAATTGAAATAAAGGACAAAATTGTGTTGTAGTAAAGTAATCAGAGACTATTGTTTTATGGGGATATTTAATTTCAGTATGGTTTTATCATCAGCAAGAATAATTCTAAAGACATCACAGCATAAAACATTTTTAAAAAATTAATTCATAAAAGTAGCCACATACCACAAGTTCAATTTATATGCTTTCACTTTCATGTCTCCTATCCTAGTCTGAGGAACCATCATTTTATACCAGACAGGTGTAAAATTTCCTTGTATAAGAATCTGGTTTTAGATGCTTTTAATGGTTCTCAAAAGTTGTATTGAATCCATGCAAAAACATTAGCCTTTTTTCTTAAAGACTAACATTCTAATCTTTTCAGCCTAGGAGACTATTCCCAGCCTATATCCTACCATCCTCACCTAGATTTTTTTTAACCCTTTGTGCTTCAGGCTCAAAGACATTTCTATTTCATCACAATTCATGCCACTATTACAATGTTACATATAGTTCATTTACTCCTCATTTTCTGAATACCTCATCACATATCACATATTTCTTCAAACACCTTGAGCTAAGGCAAACTAGTATTCTCCATACTCTTTCATGCATAACACTATATTGATAGAAAAGTTAACATTTACAATCGTGCACTCTAATATCATCACAAATGAAAATGGTAAGGGGTTTTGTTTGGTTTGTTTTAAATCAATATATCTTGTATTACTTCTTTTTTTTTGTTTCTCTCATATGCAGAGTCTAGATTTTGTATTATTTTATTTATTTACATGCCAATGCTTCTGCCTTCCCAGTCTCCCACCCCCTCCTTGCAAAATTCTTCCCCCTATCCTTCCTTCACCTCTGAGAGGGTAGCCCTCCCCTGAGTATCCCCTGACCCTGGGGCATCAAGTCTCTATAGGATTAGGCCATCCTCTTCCAGTGAGGCCAGACAAGGCAGCCCTCTGCTACATATATGCCTGGTGTCTCAGGCCAGTCACTGTATTCTTTTTGGTTAGTGGCTCAGACTCTGGGAGTTTGCAGGGGTCCAAGTTAGTTGACACTATTGGTCGAGCTATGGGGTTGCCATTGCCTTCGGTTTCTTCAATCCTTCCCCTAACTCCTGCATAGAAATCTCTGATCTCCATGGCTGTGGGTATCTGCATCTGTCACAGTCAGTCGCTTAGTAGAGCTTCTCAGAGGACAGCCATACTAGGCTCCTGTCTAAAAGCAAAACATAGCATCATTAATAGTGTCAGAGATTGGTGCTCGCCCACAGAATGGATACCAAGTGTGGTCTGTCACTGGTGAGTCATGCATTTATGTTATTCCTTTTGATACTATAAAATAAACTATGAAGTGTAAAAGTTTTGGTGATCGAAAGGAAAGCCCACTTTACATTTTCCTGCATAGTGAATTGTGGAGCCTGAATCTGCTATCAGAACATAGGGGGAAACTATTAACAATAATGAATATTGGGCTTTTAAAATTAAAATGCAGTATTTAATTTTGGCCATAACTTTCTATAATTCTAGAAAACATAAACATACTGAATAAAGCAGGAATAAAAAAAGTAAAATGTAATGGGATGTAAAATATCCAATAAATAAATGTACATTCTTAAGAAAAAAAGAATACATAAACATACTGAATAAAGCAGGAATAAAAAAAGTAAAATGTAATGGGATGTAAAATATCCAATAAATAAATGTACATTCTTAAGAAAAAAAGAATACATAAACATACTGAATAAAGCAGGAATAAAAAAAGTAAAATGTAATGGGATGTAAAATATCCAATAAATAAATGTACATTCTTAAGAAAAAAAGAATACATAAACATACAAAGAGAAATAATTAAAATTTAATATACAAACATTTGTGTATGCCTACTATATATCTGACTAATGTCATAAACTCTAAGACAGTAATTAGTATAATTCTAGGATAACTCGGTCAAAACAGGTCATTGCCTTACTTTGTAGATGAGGAAGCCGAAGATGAAAGAGAGCAGTTACTAAGCATGAAGGTCCTCAGCATTAGAGCAGGACCTCAAGTAAATTCTTTACATCTAACCAAAGTTACTGATTTTAAAAGGTATACATATTTATTCCATAAAATGTTTTATGTTTAAAAGAAACCCTCATCCTCAGGACCCTCTGTCATTTCCTAGTGGATTTCTGACATGGCCCATTATTGCAGTTACTGAATGAGCAAAGGTTTTCCTTGGACAAAGAGATAAATACTTACCTGAGAAAGTGTTAAGCAACAACATGATTAGTAAGTTAAATTTGATCACTAGAAAGGAGCCATTGGTCTGATATCAACTTGCAATGAGATTACAAGATAATAAATGGTTTCAGATATCAATTATTTAAGCAAATCTTAAAGTGAGTTTTTGAGGATATTTTGTTTCTATACAAATAGTAGTTCAATCACCAACAGCAAAAGAAAATAAATCAATAATATATTTAAATTCTTATCTCAATGAGTTTAGATTATTTGTGTCAAGTATTCTTTTTATTTCCTTAGTGCATAGAGATTAAAGTTGTTATTTAACTTTTACTATTGTAAATAACATAGTTTGATCTTCAAATGTTAAATATACATTGCAATATGAAAAAAATTTCACTTGTGTTATATGTTTTGAACTTATTACTTTTTAAAGTTCTGAATTTCTGCATTTGTACTTGTGGTGGTTTAAATGAGAATGGACACTGTTTGAATTATTAGTGACTAGGGCAAGGATCTCTTTGAAAGAATTAGGAGGTGTGGGCTTGTTGGAGGAAGTGAGCTTTGAGTTTTCAAAAGCCCACAACATGCCTAGTTTCTCTCTCTCTCTCTCTCTCTCTCTCTCTCTCTCTCTCTCTCTCTCTCTCTCTCTCTCTCTCTCTCTCTTTCTGCCTATCCATGTAAGCTTTCAGACCTGCCTGCCTACAACTATGCTTCCTGCCTTGAAGATAATTGACTAATCCTCTAAAACCACAAGCATCAATTAAATGTTTTCTTTGTAATAGTTGCCTTGGTTATGGTGTCTATTCACAGCAATAGAGCAGTAACTAAGACAATATCCAAAAGCATATCAGTGTAAAATTAGTGTGATTCCACCTGGTTACATATCAGGTTAATATTAAAATCATAGCAAGCATTGAAAAAGCACTCCTTCCAACAGTCTATGAAGTTTTAGGTATAATCACTGTCATTTATTATAAAGTATTAAAAGAAATTTACTGATGAAAATTTCTGATGATGCTGATACTGTTCCAGGAAGTTCATAACTTGACATTCAATTTCTGTTATGTATAGAATAGATTAGGTTGTTTGTTTCTTATGGATGATAATTAGTTTCTCATAATGTTCAAGGAATTTGTGCATTTTTTAAAAATTATCAAATCTGTTAATAGGAATGGTCTAATATTTTAGTCACACTATCAGTAGACTATAGAATGATATTATCACTAAGCCTTGATTTTCCTCATTAGTGTCATACCTTATTTTCTTCTGATACCTGCCTAATAGTTTTACTAAATATATTTTTTCAAAGAGCCATCTTTTAATTGCTTCTGTTCTTTTCTGGGCTTTGCTTGTTTGTTTTCTAGTTCTTTCATTTTTGTCTCTGATCTCTTTTTATCTGTTTTACTTTCCAATGCTTTTATATATTCTGCTCACTTTAGGTGTATTTTCTTGTAAAGCTTGAGTAGAACTCTTGAAGAAATAATACTTTTTTTTACATATTATAGCAGTCATGTGGCACACTGTTCCATGTTGTCTAATTTTCACTCAAAACAAAAATCTGTAACTTACTTTAAATTTTTTCTTTGACTCATGTTTTACTAAACAGTGTCTTGTGCAGTTTCTTAGATGTAAGGAATTTAATTTGTAATATAATACCATTGAAACCAAATAACATAGCTATATAATTCAAATCATTTACATTATTTAAATTGTTTTGTGACCTGAAATGTGGTTTGTGATGGTCTTTTTTGTAGTGATTCCTCAAAATTTATTAAAATGGTGCACTGAAATAAAAGCAATCCCTTGAAACATGAAGTAGGATGCATTGGCTTGCTATCTTATCACTTACAACAAATGCACCTTTAGTCATTTGTGTTGATAAGAGATTTTTGCTGAACGAATGGAGTAACTGTTATCTGAGACTATAACCATTTTATGAGCATGAAAGGGAAGATTAAAAATGGATATATTCCTGGTTATTTGCCCACAAATCTTTCACATTGATTTGAAAGCCTATAGTATAGATTCTATGACATCTGTGCATGCAGCACATCGCAGGCTTTCCTACTGTGAAAATCAATCAATAATCTCATCAAGATTTCTTTCTCTCTTCAGGACTATAGAAACTCAAACTGGAGTACCCATTCTAATACTCATGTCAGAATTTCAGATGAGTTCGAGTTAGGTTCAAACCATCATTTTCCAATGTGGCATTTTACCAACTGAGCAAAATACATAGAGTAAACAAAGTAGAAAATCCATGGTCATCTATAAAATGGAGAAAACTTTAAGAAAAATACAATGCTCTGAGTGGATACTAATTATTGAACATTTTGATGGATGTTTTTAAATGGTGTGAAAAAGTGTAGAAAGTCCCTGAGAAAGCTCAGTAAGGTCATTTACCCCATAAATACTATTACCGAAAACTGTTCCATTCATCAAAATGTTCACTGCCTAAAATGTCAATTTGATCTCACATTATTCCTGAGCTCTTCCCTCCATATATTTTTCTTTATAATCATGTTATTTCTTGCTAAAGGCAGAGATCCTTTTCGGTTGACATTTATGTCCCTCTAAGGCTACACTATTGTATTTGAGCACTTCCCTTTGTGAACTTACAAGGTATCCCTCACCAAATCTTTTTTTATTATTATTTTGAAAGGTTAACATGAACCCTGTTTGTCTCCATTTAAGGATCAGGCCTGATTTCTAAAAAGACCATAAGGCACCAGCTTCAGGAATAGACCATAAGTCCCAGAAACTAAGTCATAAGACACCAGTTCTAGAAACAGACCATAAAATCCAGAACAATATCATAAAACCCCCTTCCAAAGAAAAGCCTGGGGATAACAACAAAAATGGGGAATATCTCAGAGTGGGCTATCTGTGCAGGACAGCCCTATTTGATTACATGGTTGAATGTTCGTGATATAGGAATGCAGACCACTGACCACCTGTGACCCCCATTAGCACTCATCAATGAAATTTTAGATTACCTAATCATTCTAGAAAGTTCCCATGGTTACCTTTAAGAATGTCTGACTGCATTTCTCTGGGGTAGCCATTTCAAAGAATAACTAACCCCTGCAAGCTGGTTGTTTCTGCAGAATCAGAGCTCTTTCTTTATTTTTGCATATTATCTAAGTCTTGGGTGCCTCTTCAAAGATTTTCAGACCCTTACAAATTCTTACTCAAACTGTGATATAACCAATTTTTAAAGGACTCTTATCAATTGATTGATAATGATTGTAGGCGCTGCAGTAGAGACAGAAGCTCACCAAGATGTTAAGTCTTCATTTCCAAAGGAACAGAGGGCTTCAGACTTTTTTGGGAAAGACTAATAACAACCTAGCTCACTCCAGTTACTTTATTCAAACATTAGAAAGGTTAAATGGGGCTGGGAAAGTTTCCAACTACCAAAGTTATCTTGCCCTTCTTGATCATGAGAACAGACAACCCATACAAATCACAGTCCCACTTACCATGGATAGCCATAGTCAAAAGTAAGAACTCCAGGTTTGCCTGTTGTGTCTTAAGACCAAGGTTGGTGTTGCTGCAAGCTCTCATGTAGCACCAAGTACAGACTTTCCAGAGACACTTTTCTTCAACTTTTAAACACTCTCAAAACAAATTTTCAGCCTCTACAGATTGACACAAACAGAGCAACAACTTTGCTAAAACATTTTACTCAAAGTCAGACACAAAGGTTTTACTGCACCTTTCACTTAATACCAGACATAAAGGATTGACTATACACATCACTACACTCGTATCTTTTGATTGAAGAAAAAGTATTATAAACTAAGATCCAGTGGGTGACATATATTTGCTGCCAGGTGTCATTTACAGTGCCTTTTGGATGACAGAGCAAAGAAATCTATATGTATTAATGCTGCTGTTTCCATGGACAGTAAAGCATTATCTGCATCGCCTTTCCCTAAGTTTATGGCTAGCAAAAGAACTGTTTCAACCACCTAGAGTCCTGATAAAGAAGGACTCTTTGTTTTTGCCTGCCCTGATCCACTTATGTAACAAGAAAAATACAAGAATAGAGTTGTTTAGATATGTGAAAGAAGCAATAGGACACATATGCAGGTCCCTTTCCCATATTGTCTATAAACCCTGAGGACTCTATCTACTTTGAGGATCTCAGTACCTTCATCAGAAAAAAAGACAATTGCCATGTCTAGAACAAGTACTGCATTTCATGAATAACCAACTAACTAGATTTCAATAAGACATTTTCAGAGGAAGTAATGAAAATAGAAATTAACTGGTGTGGAGAAGAATATCTTTGCTGTTCTCTTTCTCCAGTCATGGAGATCCAACCAAAGGATTTTTTTTTCTTAAAATCTTATGTGGGCTTGATTTGCATAACACTGATGGGTCAAGCTAGAGAGATACAGGTGTTCCTTTTGAAGGCCTTAAAATCACTCAAGCAAAAGCATCAGATAATTTTGAAAGACCTTTCTTCTGAAAGGGGTTGGAGAATATTTGTTCTCATAAATGCAGTACTATGAAGATAAAAAAAATACCATAGGTTCATGATGGATCGTAAAATAGAGAGAACTTTTAAAACAGTGGCCTAGAAAGGAGAACAAAAGTACAGAAAATATTTGGGGGGGGCACTGTCATTAGCTATGGGCCTCATGTCAGTCAATTTTCAGGATTTCAGTGTACTAGAGGCATCATAGGCTTAACCGGAATCGTTTGACTTTATTTCTTATCATTTTTATCATGTAAGTATATGTTTATATGAAACTATAAAATAGCTGTTCTGTTTGTAAGGCATCTCTTTGTAAGGACAGCATCTCTTACAAATACTATGCACAGAAAATGTGAAGTACAACCACGTATGTTGACTCCTGTTTCCGTTCATCAATCACACGGAATATAATTAATTTTTTTATATCTTGCTAATGTTTGTGCTTTTTGCTTTGTCTTGGGAAACTAGCACATATAAAGTTACTCTGAAGACGTTATCTGTAAGAGTAGACAATTTCACAGTACATAGTGTTTACTGTGTTCCATACATACACACATATGAATGATAAAGGCAATTTTACTCCTGCAAAGAATGGTGCTTAGTAGTTCAAAAGCAGGAAAGTAAGCCCACCCAGTTGAAAAGTCCTTTGTCTTTTATCTATAACTCTAGGGGACACTGTTGGTTTCACTGGATGAGGTTAAACCTTTTGACCTATACCTTGTCAGAGGAAGGCAAAGCCTTGACAGTAAATGTTTGGTGTCTGAAAAGTGGGGCAGCTTGCCATGTATGCCCATCAGGATTCATGGAGAAGGAAAGAATGACAGATTGATAGGTGAACCAGATGCATGCCTACAAGATTCATTGGATAAATTTGAATGATTGGTTATCCAAATTGCAGAGATGCAGACATTCTACCTGTGGACGTTAATGCAGCACAATAGGAGCACAAGATGGGTTTTTCAAAGATCTTCTCTTAGACGAGGTTGCAGAACACTCGTGCTCATACACAGAGAAGCGTGAAGGCAACAAAAATTCCATAGACTTATGATAGATCGTAAAATAACAGGCAATGTAAGGAAACTTTCCAAACAACTACCTAGAAAAAAGAAAGAAATTTAAAGCAGGCAAGAGTTCAGGGAACTACCATCAGGTGTGGACCCAGTATGAAAATGTACTTTTCTAAACCAGGAAATCATAGGAGGCACAAACTCCAATACCAGGAAAGGACAGATGTCAAAGGAGACACACAAGTTTAAGAGAATGCTGCCCCTGGCAAGCACCCAGGCACATGCTGGGACACACAGGCAACACATAGCCACATAAGTACACACAGAACACAATACAAGCCATCTAAATCTAATTACCAGGCCTGCAGACAGGCTAATAAATACAAAATGTCAAAGGCCTCTCTGACTTCAAAGCTGTATTTATACAAAATTCACACAAGAGTTCCATTTGGACAGGAATTGTTTTATGACACATTGTATTGCTTTTTACTTTGGGGTTCCCTGGATATCTGATGTTAGCCAACTTGTGTTGTGGTAATTATTAAAAAATGGTAACTTTTATCCTGTGCTAGTGCCCGCAACGTAGGACTACATGGCAACTGTGGGGTACTTTTATCTCAGCGGCAGCCAGCTCTAGGGCACCACACTACCCTACCTCTAGCTATCCTCTAGCCCTGGTGGTTTCTCTGCCCCCATTGCTAGCTGCCCTCTCCCAGCTGTCTCCCTGCCAGTCAGGAACTCTCTGGTTCTAGCAATCCGGTAAAATGGTGCATTAGATGTCCCAACAGTGGCTAGTATCCCGCGGCTCTGTGAATGGCTCTAGTCCCAGAGAGGCTAACTTCCCTCAGCTCTCTGCTGCTGCTCTGTTCACTTTCCTAAATTAAATTCTCAATCCGCAATACATCCACACAATAAACTCACAACCAATTGGTGAAGATATAAACTGCCCACCTGGATAAGATAAATTGACCTATAGAAATCCATCCCTTAGGAAATATTCATAACACCTATGGCCATGTAAGGCCTCGTAGATCTGGGTCATCCTTCTCTGCCTCCATCTTGGTTCTCCTTTTTCTCTCTTTTTTCTCTCTCCCCTTACCAAAACTCTGTGCTTACCCCACTTTCTCACTCAATTACAGGCCTCAGCTTAACTTGTGCCAGCCCTCACCTATATATAGACATCAATCTACAAACTTGTGCTTACTCAGAGCCCCCTAATACCTAGTGTTAGCCATATTGTCTCATGCAACATATTTATGTCAACGTGATATACTATAGAAATCAGTCCACTAAAACAATAACTCAACAGGAATGACAGTTTTCATATTTTGGCATTTCACTATCACGTGGGTATAATGTTAAGTGCAGTTACGCTGTTCTCAGGACTGTGAGAAGTGTCCCTTTCTAGACAAAATTGGTAGAACTAGCCCTTTTGACTCCCAAGTCCTTTCATGGCTCACTAATGGTGCTATAGTAATTAATTATGTATGTGTCATGTTTTGCTGATGGTTGTGTTTACTTATCGTCCTAGGAAATAGTCAATTTTAGAGGTGTTACTCACTAAATTAGTGTGATTAGTTTTAACTAGAATATAGGTGATCACACATGGAAGTTGATTTAGAAAATTCATCTTAGTATCTGTTGTGGCAAGTTACTGAGAGGGAGAATTATACTTTTTATTGGAACTGAATAAGTGCATAAAGTTTTCCTTATAATAAATCATTTTGGGGGCATTGGCGGAGCAGGTCCCCAGCAGTCCAGACACTTCCCGGACCTGAAGTGACCAATCAACAGCTCTCTGTACCCAAATCCCGTGGGAGGGAGAGTTAAACCTTCAGAGGGGCAGACAAGCCTGGGAGGCCAGATGTGACTACACTCTACCCACATTTCTGACTCCAGAGGAAAACACCTAACGACATCTGGGACCCCGGTGCACGGGGTCTCCTGGAAAAGGCAGCGCAGGCCCTCCTGGTTGCCGCCCTCACAGAGAACTCAAAATCAGCCCCCCACGAGCAACTTGAGCCATGGGACCACAGGTAAGACCAACTTTTCTGCTGCAAGCGACCTGCCTGGTGGACTCAGGACACAGTCTCACAGGAAAAGCTGAAGACCAGTAGGCAGGAAAGACTACACTCCCAAAAGCAGAACACTCTGTACCCACAACTGACTGAAAGAAAACAGGAAAACTGGTCTGCAGCACTCCTGACACACAGGCCTATAGGATGGTTTAGCCACTGTCAGAAATAGCCCACAGACAACATGATAGCAAGAGGCAAGCACAGAAACCCAAGCAACAGAAACCAAGACTATATGGCATCATCGGAGCCCAATTCTCCCACTAAAGCAAACACTGAATATCCAAACACACCAGAAAAGCAAGATCTAGATGTAAAATCATATTTGATCATAATGCTGGAGGACTTCAAGAAAGACATGAAGAACTCCCTTAGAGAAACGGAGGAAAACATAAATAAACAAGTAGAAGTCTGTAGAGAGGAATCACAAAAATCCCTGAAAGAATTCCAGGAAAACACAAGCAAACCGGTGAAGGAATTAAAAATGGAAATAGAAACAATTAAGAAAGCACTAAGGGAAACAGCCCTGGATATAGAAAAACAAAGGAAGAGACAAGGAGCCACAGATAAAAGCATTACCAACAGAATACAAGAGATAGAAGAGAGAATCTCAGGAGCAGAAGATTCCATAAAAATCATCGACACAACTGTCAAAGACCATGTAAAACGGAAAAGGGTACTGGTCCAAAACATACAGGAAATCTAGGACTCAATGAGAAGATCAAACCTAAGGATAATAGGTATAGAAGAGAGTAAAGACTCCCATCTCAAAGGACCAGTAAATATCTTCAACAAAATCATAGAAGAAAACTTCTCTAACCTAAAGAAAGAGATGCCCATGAACATACAAGAAGCCTACAGAACTCCAAAGAGATTGGACCAGAAAAGAAAATCCTCCTGTCACATAATAGTCAAAACACCAAATACACAAAATAAAGAAAGAATATTAAAAGCAGTAAGGGAAAAAGGTCAAGTAATATATAAAGGCAGATCTAGCAGATTCACACCAGACTTCTCACCAGAGACTATGAAAGCCAGAAGATACTGAACAGATGTGATACAGGCCCTAAGAGAACACAAATGCCAGCCCAGGCTACTGTATCCTGCAAAACTCTCAATGAACATAGATGGAGAAACCAAGATATTCCATGACAAAACCAAATTTACAGAATGTCTTTCTACAAATCCAGCCCTAAAAAGGACAATAAATGGTAAAGCCCAACATAAGGAGGCAAGTTACACCCTAGAAAAAGCAAGAAACTAATTGTCTTGGCAACAAAACAAAGAAGAAGAAAGCACACAAACATAATCTCACATCCAAATACAAACATAACAGGAAGCAACAATCACTATTCCTTAATATCTCTCAACATCAATGGTCTCAACTCCCCAATAAAAAGACATAGATTATCAAACTGGATATGCAACGAGGACCCTGCATTCTGCTGCCTACAGGAAACACACCTCAGAAACAAAGACAGACACTACCTCAGAGTGAAAGTGGAAAACAACTTTCCAAGCAAATGGTTGGAAGAAAAGCAAGCTGAGTAGCCATTCTAATATCAAATAAAAAATCAATTTTCAACTAAAAGTCATCAAAAAGATAAGGAAGGACACTTCCTTATTCATCAAAAGGAAAAAATCACCAAGATGAACTCTCAATCCTAAATATCTATGCTCCAATTACAGGCACCCACATATATAAAAGAAACCTTACTAAAAGCTGAAAGCATACACTGAACTTCACACAATAATAGTAGGAGATTTCAACACCCCACTCTCATCAATGGACAGATCATGGAAACAGAAATTCAACAGAGACATAGACAGACTAAGAGAAGTCATGAACCAAATGGAATTAAGAGATATTTATAGAATATTCTATCCTAAAACAAAAGGATATACCTTCTTCTCACCACCTCATGGTACTTTCTCCAAAACTGACCATACAGTAGGTCATAAAACAAGCCCCTCCAACAGATACAGAAAGATAGAAATAATCCCCATGCGTCCTATCAGACCAACACGGTCTAAAGCTGGTCTTCAATAACAATAAGGAAGAACGTCCACATATGGAAGGAAACAACACTCTACCCAATGATAACCTGGTCAAGGAAGAAATAAAGAAAGAAATTAAAAACTTTTTAGAATTTAATGAAAATGAAGTTACAACATACCCAAACTTATGGGACACAATGAAAGCTGTACTAAGAGCAAAACTCATAGCTCTGAGTGCCTGCAGAAAGAAACAGGAGAGAGCATATATCAGCAGCTTGACAGCACACCTAAATGCTCGAGAACAACAACAACAACAAAAAAAAAGCAAATACACGCAGGAAATAATCAAATTCAAACTCAGAGCTGAAATCAACCAAGTAGAAACAAAAAGGACCATAGAAAGAATCAACTGAACCAAAAGTTGGTTCTTTGAGAAAATCAACTAGATAGATAAACCCTTAGCCAGACTGACGAGAGGACACAGAGAGTATGTCCAAATTAACAAAATCAGAAATGAAAAGGGAGACATAACTACAGATTCAGAGGAAATTCAAAAAATCATCAGATCTTACTATAAAAGCCTATATTCAACAAAACTTGAAAATCTGCAGGAAATGGACAATTTCCTAGACAGAAACCAGGTACCGAAGTTAAATCAGGAACAGATAAACCATTTAAACAACTCCATAACTCCTAACGAAAAAAGAAACAGTCATTAAAGGTCTCCCAACCAAAAAGAGCCCAGGTACAGATGGGTTCAGTGCAGAATTCTATCAGATCTTCATAGAAGACCTCATACCAATACTATCCAAACTATTCCACAAAATTGAAACAGAGGGAGCACTAACAAATTTCTTCTATGAAGCCACAATTACTCTTAAACCTAAACCACACAAAGACCCAACAAAGAGAACATCAGACCAATTTCCCTTATGAATATTAATGCAAAAATACTCAATCAAATTCTGACAAACCGAATTCAAGAGCACATCAAAACAATCATCCAACATGATCAAGTTGGCTTCATCCCATGCATGCAGGGATTATTCAATATATGGAAAACCATCAACGTTATCCATTATATAAACAAACTGAGAGAACAAAACCACATGATCATTTCATTAGATGCTGAGAAAGCATTTGACAAAATTCAACACCCCTTCATGATAAAAGTCCTGGAAAGATCAGGATTTCAAGGCCCATACCTAAACATAGTAAAAGCCAGATACAACAATACAGTCGCTAACATTAAACTAAATGGAGAGAAACTTGAAGCAATCCCACTAAAATCAGGGACTAGACAAGGCTGCCCACTCTCTCCCTACTTATTCAATATAGTTCTTGAAGTTCTAGCCAGAGCAATCAGACAACAAAAGGAGATCAAGGGGATACAGATTGGAAAAGAAGAAGTCAAAATATCACTATTTGCAGATGATATGA